>NC_082729.1:6332651-6427651 GCF_030144855.1 Hypanus sabinus
TCTCCCTCTCTCTCATCTCTCTCCATCTCTCATCTCTCTCCCTCCCTCCCTCCCTCTCTCTCCCTCTCTCTCTCCCTCCCTCCCTCCCGGCTCTCCTCTCTCTCCCCCTCTCCCTCTCTCTCCCTCTCTCTCCTCTCTCCCTCTCCTTCTCTCTCCCTCCCTCCCTCCCTCTCCTCTCTTTCTCCCTCCCTCTCTCTCATCTCTCTCTCTCCCTCTCCCTCTCTCCCTCTCTCTCTCCCTCTCCCTCTCTCTCTCCCCCCTCTCTCCCCTCACCCCCTCTCCCTCTCCCTCTCTCTCACTCTCCCCATCTCTCTCTCTCTCCCTCCCTCTCTCTCCCTCTCTCTCTCTCCCCTCCCTCCTCTCTCCCTCCCTCTCCCTCCCTCTCTCTCTCTCCCCTCCCTCTCTCTCCCTCTCTCTCCTCTCTCCCTCTCCTTCTCTCTCCCTCCCTCTCTCTCTCTCCCCTCTCCCTCTCTCTCTCTCCCTCCCTCTCTCTCCCTCTCTCTCTCTCCCTCCCTCCCTCTCTCCCTCCCTCCCCCTCTCTCTCCTCCCTCTCTCTCCTCTCTCCCTCTCCTTCTCTCTCTCTCTCTCTCTCTCTCTCTCTCTCTCTCTCTCTCTCTCTCTCTCTCTTTCTCTCTCTCTTTCTCTCTCTCTCTCTCTCTCTCTCTCTCTCCCTCTCCCTCCCTGCCTCCCTGTTGCTTGATAGTGTAGAGTCCTGGGCAAGGTTTAATCAATGGGGTTTCTGGAATGCCTCTATAGTTCACATTATTAGCAATACGCTCAAAATACTGGGCGATTTCAGCAGGCCAGGAAGCATCTATGGAAAAAAGTAAACAGTCGTCCTTTTGAGCCAAAACCCTTCATCAGGACTTCTCATCTTTTTTTTCAATGTCCTGATGAAGGGATTCAGGTTGGAGACACATCTCTGCCAAAGGAGGTGTAAGGGCACCTTCTCTCCACTAGCCTGCAGGTCACCCTTGTGCAAGGTGTAGCACCTGTTTAGCCTCCCAGTCATGTGAAGCCATGGAGCAGGTGGTGGATAGTCGTATGAGCAGCTGGTGCACATCACAAGTCCTGGCTATGTGACCACTGACGCCAGGCAGACAATTTCTGAAGAGTGTTGACAATGGCTGGGGTCACCTGTCTTGTAAAGACACTGCCCAGAAGAAGGGACTGGCAAATCACTTCTGTAGAAGAATTTGTCAAGAACAATAATGGTCACCATGATTATCCACGTCATACGACACAGCACATAATGGACAACAATTTAAGAAACTCTTAGATGGGCACATCAATGATAGAAAAATGGACGGCTATGTAGGAGAGAAGGGTTAGATTGACTTAGAGTAGGTTAAAGTGTCAACATAACATTGTGGGTTGAAGGGCCTGTACTGCACTGTAATGTTCTATGTCCTCTGTTCTCTGTTCTAATTTCATTTCGTTAGTGCTCTCCATGTCTCCACCAGCTCCCTTCAGATTCTACCATTCACCTGTACTGTGGTGTAATGTTCTATGTTCCCTGTATGCGCCAAAGAACATGGACCCAAACGGTTCGGTCCTTCATGTTAGGGCAAAAGGTTCAAAGTTCAAAGTGCATTCATTATTGAAGTATGTGTACATTATACAACCTTGAGGTTTGTGTCCTTACAGGCAGCCACGAAACAAGAAACCTGAAAGAGCCCAGTTAAAAAAAAGACCAACACCCAATGCACAGAGAGAAAATGAAACCCAAATTGTGCAAACAGCAAAAGCAAGCAGCAGCTTTCCAAACAAAGGTTAGTTCATAGACCTGGAGCCTGGCGCAGCAGAAGTAGGCCCAGAGCCTCAGTCCCAGTTCATCACACGGCGGGTTAAATCATCACAAAGCTTGCAGACATGAAGCCCGGAGCCGTCGGATCAGGACACAGCCTCAGCACCGCGGAGAGTGGAGTAAATGTCGCGGAGCAGCAAGGAGAACTGGCCCGACCTTCGTCTTCGATCCGCGCACCCTGCATCTGGCCCGGCTTTGCAATTGTCCGAACACCGGGTGGTGCAGTGCAGTAGGCCCTCCTTTCATCCCAGGATCCAACCCACTTAAACTCCTTAGGACATGCTGCCAAGGCTACAGCTCAAGTTTTTCAGCATTATTTTTTATTTGCAGAGTTTGTCTTCTTTTGCACATTGGCTGTTTGTCTGTGCTGTGCTGTTCTGTATTCGACATTCTAAGGAAGCTTCAGAGAGGGTTTAGAGGAGATTTACCAGGATGCTGCCCAGATTAGAGAGCATGTACTATGACTCTAAAAACAAAAAAGGAAAATATCTAACAGGGAGTCAGCTCATTAGCCAGTCAGATGGTGGTACAACTCTGTACAGGTGATGTCTGACCAACCCTTTTGTCCTTTCAATTAAGTGTTCTTGCTCATTTGCAAAATAAAACTTTGTAATGTTGTTATGGAGACTCGAAAGACTGCAGACGCTGGAATCTGGAACAACTCACAAGATGCTGGAGGAACCAGAGGCAAGGGACTGGCTGGTTCCGCTTGTTTCTTCACGACGTTTACTCTGCTCTGCTCTGAACTGGGGCACTGGCCTACTCCAGCTGCTGTGACGCCTGGCTTCGTGTCGTGTGAACTCACTTTCCCAAAGTTCAGTTCTGAATGCGACTCGCTTACTTTTATGGTTTGCATGATTTGATCTTTTTTTCTCTCTGCACTTTGGGTATTTGACAGTTTTTTTTAATGGCTTCTTTCTGGGTTTCATTGTTTTGCGACCGCCTATAAGGAGACGAATCTCAAGACTGTATGAAGGACAAACCTTGACCTTTGAACTCAGCAGGTCAGGCAGCATTTGTGGACAGTTGATGGGTTTGGTTGACCCTCTTCATTTGGACTGAGTGAGAAAGGAGTTAGCCAGTACAAAATAGTGAGAGGAAGGGGCTGAGCCGGAGCTGGCAGGTGATAGGTGGACCCAGGCAAGGAGCGGCAATTGGCAGATGGAAGAGGGGAGGCTGGAGATAGCAACAGAATCATAGAACGCTACAGCACAGATACAGTCCCTTCAGCCCATCTAATCCATGCCAAACATTTTGCCTAGTCCCATTGATCTGCATCTGGATCACGGCCCTCCATACACCCCCCCCCCACCATCCACGTACCTACCCAAATTCCTTTTAAGTGTTAAAGTTGAACTGACATCCACCATTTCCACAGGCAGCTCGTTCCACACTCTCACCACCCTCAGAGTGAAGAGGTTCCCTCTCGGCCTCCACAGAAAAATTTCACCTTTCATCCTTAATCCACGATAACTAGCTCTAGTCTCACCCAGCCCCAGGAAAACGACTGCAAGATCGAGGCGACCACGACCACAATGGAGCTCGATAGGAAAGGAAGATGAGGCATGGAATGAGGTGAGGGAACCGGGTGGTACTTTGGGCCTCATTATTCAGCTGCCCGAGCATTAAAACAACACCAAGTAATCCAGTGTCATCCTATAGCAGCTTGCCACTCGAATACAAATAAAAAAAACATTCAGCTCTGGAGAAATTGAGCTAGCTTAATTTGCTAATTTACATATACAGATGAAGCAACAGAATAACATTCAATTAAAGTACGTCAACTTGAAATGTTGACATTCTTCTCTCCATGGAGCCTCTTTGCCTCTCAAAGTCCAACCTTCTGTCCCTGTCGTGAGAGGTGAAGACGGGTAAGGGTGGCCAACAGGGCTCTGGTGAAGCTGTATAGGCCGCTCCCCTGCACAGTGGATTACAGAAACTTTCACAAACTCCAACCATGCCATTGACTTTGGATGATGGAGAGGGGAGGCCATTAGTGGCCTGTGCTTCACTGGAAGCTAAGGGCCCAAGCAAGCAAAAGTCAGACCCTCTCTGACCCACTGGGTCTGTACTTGCTGGAATTCAGAAGAATGGAGGGCGAGGTATCTCATTGAAGCCTACTGAATATTGAAAGGCCTAGATATAGTGGATGTTTCCTGTAGTAGGGGAGTCTAGGACCTGAGGCCACAGCCCCAGAATAGAGGGGTTGTAGCGGTGTGCTACACGCAGCGCTAAAATCACGACGGAGTCGGTAAACTGCAGTCAAAGATAACTTGATTCGAACTTCACAGCCTTGCTTTAAAGCCTCCCTCATCCCGCCCTCCCCGGGCGCGGTTGCTCCAAGAGACACGTACTCACAAACCCCCGCAGGCTTTTCACCCTTTGTTGCGGACCTGGCCTTTGTGCCTGCACGCTGGCTAATTGTGAGCCGGTTCGAGTGTGCTAACCATCCGGATGGTTGTCCAGATTGGAGGGGTGCGCCAAGTTATGAATGGAGTCGAAAACACGTCGCCACCAAGGTGCCGGGACGACGGGACGGGGCTGGCCGGTGGCGACGTCACAGAGTAGGGTCCTCCCACCTGGGCCGATGGGGAGGTCCTGGAGCTGCAAACTGGAGACTGCGGTTCTGTAACTCGGGATCTCCTCATCTGCCTGCTGTGCCTCTGCCAGCGCCTCAAAGTCTACCCCTTGGGAAAGGGCATGAATGTTAGGGCGAGAGAGCGCATCCGCCACGACATTGTCCTTACCCGAGACGTGCCGGACATCCGTCGTGAATTCAGAGATGTAGGACAGATGGCGCTGCTGGCGGGACGACCAGGGGTCGGACACCTTCGCGAACGTAAAGGTAAGCGGTTTGTGGTCCGTGAACGTGGTGAAGGGCCGACCTTCTAAGAAGTACCTGAAATGCTGGATTGCCAGGAATAGCGCCAACAGTTCCTGGTCGAAAGCACTGTACTTGAGCTCGGGTGGCCGCAGGTGTTTGCTGAAAAACGCCAGTGGTTGCCAGCGGCCCGCGATGAGTTGTCCTAGCACTCCACCGACTGCTGTGTTAGATGCGTCCACCGTGAGGGCGGTAGGGACGTCCATCCTGGGCTGCACTAGCATCACGGCGTTCGCCAAGGCTTCCTTCGTTTGAACAAAAGCGGCGGCGGACTCCTCGTCCCAGGTAATGTCCTTGCCCGGACCGGACAGCAGGGCGAACAGGGGGTGCATGATCCGGGCAGCTGAGGGGAGGAAGCGGTGGTAGAAATTCACCATACCAACAAATTCCTGAAGGCCTTTGATCGTGGTGGGTTGGGGGAAATGGCGGACCGCATCTACCTTAGCGGGCAGAGGTGTTGCCCCGTCTTTAGTAATCCTGTGGCCCAGGAAGTCAACGGTGTGGAGCCCGAACTGGCACTTGGCCGGGTTGATTGTTAGACCGTAGTCACTCAGCCAGGCATAGAGTTGACGGAGGTGGGACAGATGCTCCTGACAACTGCTGCTGGCTATGAGGATGTTGTCCAAATAGATGAACGCGAAGTCCAGGTCGCGTCCCACCGTGTCCATTAACTGCTGGAACGTCTGTGCGGCATTCTTCAGGCCGAACGGCATGCGGAGGAACTTGAAAAGGCTGAACGGGGTGATGAGAGCCATTTTGGGGACGTCGTCAGGATGCATCGGGATTTGATGGTATCCTCGGACGAGGTCTACCTTGGAGAAGATCCGTGCACCGTGCAGGTTTGCTGCAAAGTCCTGAATGTGCGGCACAGGGTAGCAGTCCGGTGTGGTAGCCTCGTTCAGCCTGCGGTAGTCACCGCAAGGTCTCCAGCCCCCTGTTGCTTTGGGCACCATGTGCAGGGGGGAGGCCCATGGGCTGTCGGACCACCGGATGTTCCCCAATTCCTTCATCCTCTTGAATTCCTCCTTCGCCAGTCGGAGCTTGTCCGGGGGAAGCCGCCGAGCACGGGAGTGGAAGGGTGGTCCCTGGGTCGGGATGTGGTGCTGTACGCCGTGTCGGGGCATGGCTGCCGTGAACTGCGGTACCAGAACAGATGGAAAATCCGCCAGGACCCTGGTGAAGTCGTTGTCGGACAGCGTGATGGAGTTGAGGTGAGGGGCTGGCAACTGGGCTGCACCCAGGGAGAACGTCTGAAAGGTCTTGGCGTGGACCAGTCTCTTCCTGAGCAGGTCGACCAGCAGGCTGTGAGACCGCAAAAAATCCGCACCCTGAAGCGGTTGGGCTACGGCGGCCAGTGTGAAGTCCCACGTGAACTGGCTGGAGCCGAACTGTAGCTGCACCTGACGGGTGCCATAAGTCCTTACTGTGCTGCCGTTCATGGCCCTTGGAGGGGGGACCCGGTGCCCTGTTGCGGGTGTCGGAACTCGTCGGAGGTAAGACGCTGATCTCAGCACTGGTGTCAACCAAAAAATGGCGTCCCGACTGCTGGTCCCACACATACAGGAGGCTATCCCGAAGGCCAGCCGCCGTAGCCATCAGCGGCGGCTGGCCCTGGCGTTTCCTGGGAAGTGGCAGGGCGGGCGACAACGGCAGGCTTCTGCGCCCCACTGCTAGTGGTAGAAACACCATTGTTTATTGGGGTCCCCACCCCTGCCTCTGGGGTTAGCGGGCTCTGTGGCCAGGCCTGGACTGGTTTGCTGCTGGGAGCGTGGCCGGGTGATCTGTGCGATGGATGCCCCACTCACCTTCTTGGCATTCCAAAGCAAGTCCGCCCAGGCTGTCACCTTCTGGGGATCGCTGAAATCCGCGTCAGACAGCAGCAGGCGTATGTCCTCAGGCAGCTGCTCCAGGAATGCCTGCTCAAACATGAGGCAGGGTGTGTGTCCGTCGGCCAGAGACAACATCTCATTCATTAAAGCCGATGGAGGTCTGTCTCCCAAGCCATCCAGGTGCAGTAAACGGGCAGCTTGCTCACGCCGTGAGAGTCCAAAGGTCCTTAGGAGCAGGTCTTTGAATTCTGTGTACTTGCCGTCCGCCGGGGGAGACTGTACGAACTGCGCAACCTGGGCCGCTGTGTCCTGGTCGAGGGCGCTTACCACGTAGTAGTAACATGTGTCCTCTGAGGTTATCTGCCAAGCGTGGAATTGGGCTTCTGCTTGCTGGAACCATAGGTGAGGTCGCAGCGTCCAGAAGCTTGGCAGTTTCAACGAAACCGCATGAACAGATGCGGCGTCGGTCATCTCCGGTCCAAAATTCGTTTGGACCATCGGGGTCACCAATTGTAGCGGTGTGCTACACACAGCACTAAAATAACGACACGGAGTCGGTAAACTGCAGTCAAAGATAATTTTATTCGAACTTCACAGCCTTGCTTTAAAGCCTCCCTCATCCTGCCCTCCCCGAGCGTAGATGCTCCAAGAGACAGGTACTCACAAACCCCCGCAGGCTTTTCTCCCTTTGTTGCGGACCTGGCCTTCGTGCCCGCATGCTGGCTATTTGTGAGCCAGTTCGAGTGTGCTGGGAAGTGGGTCGCCACAGGGTGTCCATTTAGAACAGAGATGAGGAGGAATTACTTTAGCCAGAGGGTGGTGAATCTGTGGAAATTATTGTCACACTGGCTGTGGAGGCCTTGTCATTGAGTGTATTTAAAGCGGAGGTTATCGGTTCTTGATTACTCATCAAAGTTTACGGGGAGAAGGCAGAAGAACGGGGTTGAGAGGGATAATAAATCAGCCAACAAGGCCTTTCACCATTTGATAGATTTCAATGAGGTCTCCCCACATTCTTCTGAATTCTCAATGGATTAGGCATCAAGTGCTCCTCATATAAAAGCCTTTGAATCCTGAAATAATTTTTGCGAGGCTCCTTTGAACCCTCTCCAATTTCGGCACATCTGTTCTTAGATAAGGGGCCTAAAACTGCTCAGAATGCTGCAAGTGAGGCCTTACCAGTGCTTTACGAAGCCTCAGCATTGCATCCTTGTATTTATATTCCAGTGCTCTCGAAATTAATGCTCACATTGCATTTGCTTTCCTCATCACTGACTCAGCCTGCAAATTAAACTTTAGGGAATCCTGCACGAGGACCTTCAAGTCCCTTTGCACCTCAGAGTTTTTAATTTTCTCTCCATTTAGAAAGTAGCCTATGATTTCATTTCTTCTACCAAAATGCATGACCATCAACTTCGTGACACTATATTCCATCTGCCACTTCGCAGCAGTGCAGTTTGCAATGGAACGTGGCATCAATGTCAAAAGGCCAGGTAAGGTTCAAAAGTAGGAAAGGTTCATTTACTGTCTAAGTACGCAACTCTGAAATTCTTCTTCTCCAGATAGCCACAAAACCAAGAAAGAAAAGAATGCCAGCATGATTATCAATTCCAAGATGGCGGCGTGACGCAGCTTGCAGTGGCCACTCCGGAACTGATTATCTGTTATTTGTTAAGTGGGGTGTCGTGCGCAATCATAATTGATTGAAAACGGACGTGGAAGCACGGAGAAACATCGGGAAATTCCAGGAAGTCCCTTCGTTGCTGCTGCTGCTGTGAGATCCGGGATTCTGCTAGGAAGACCAGGCCCCCAGTCCTCGGGGTCGCGTTGCCGATGGCCGCTGGTGGGGCCGTCTTAATACGCTCGGTAGAGGATGGTGCTCGGAGAAGCTGTGTCGGAGGGGTCAGCTTGAAGGTTCGACGGACTCGGAGTCCTTTCGATGGACTCAGGTCGCTTTCAGTGTGTGCTGCGTCTGCGAGGCTGAGTCGGGCGGCACCTTGGAAGTCCATAGCGGGGTTATTCCCTTCTGCCACCAGCATGGGATGGTGAGTCTGTCGGGACCCTGGGGACTTGTGGAAACAGTGGTGATTTCTTTTGAACTTGTAGTCCTTTAACATCTTGGACTATTTTTACTGTGCCCATAGTCTGTTTTTTTTTTATCAATTATGCTATTGTTTGCATTGCTGTAACTATATGTTGTAATTATGTGGTTTTGTGCAGGTCTTGTAGCTTTAGTTTTTGGTCTTGTTTTTGTCTGGTGGATCTGGAGCTCCTTTCCGGGGAACGCGCTAGACGGTAGCGCAATATTAATACACAGCAGCCTCTCCGGACTCTGGATTGGGGATTGCCAAACGTTATGTGGATTTTCTGGTGTAGTCTGTTTTGTCATATGTTTTTGTGATATCATTCTGGGGGAACGTTGTCTCATTTTTTAACTGCATTGCATTTGTGGTTTCTAAATGACAATAAACTGAATCTGAATCTGAAAAAAGGCACAAAAAGGCAAACAAAATGGGACATCTGCCATCCGATTCCTAAATGGACATTGAACTCCTGAACATGACCTCACTTTTTTTAATATACAGTATTTCTGGTTTTTGCACTTTTTAAAATCTATTCAAAATACATATACTGTAATTGATATACTTATTTATTATTAATATTATTTTATTTTTTTCTCTTCTAGATTATGTATTGCATTGAACTGCTGCCAGGTTAACAAATTTCACATCGCAAGCCGATGATAATAAACCTAACTCTGATTCGGATAGTATCCAGAACACCTTCAAGGAGCGATGCCTCAGAAAAGCAGCGTCCATCATTAAGAACCCCCACCACCCAGTACAGGCCGTCTTCCCATTGCTACCATCAGGAAGGATGTACGGAGGCCAGAAGACACGCACTCAATGGTTCAGGAACAGCTTCTTCCCCTCTGCCATCTGATTTCTGAATGGACATTGAACCCACGAACACTACCTCACTACTTTTTTATTTTTTTATTTTTATTTTTGCACAACTTACTATGATATATATATATATTAACTCACAGTTTTTATTTATATTATTATGTATTGCATGTGATGCTCTCACAAAGTTAATAAATTTCATGACATATGCTGGTGATATTAAACCTGATTTTGATTCTGTCTATCTATTTATTTATTTTTGTTTTTTCATACTTGTACAGTTTGTCTTTTGCACACCGGTTATTTGTCAGAATTTGTTTGTGCGTAGTTCTTCATTGACTCTATTGTGTTTCTTTATTCTCCTGTTAAATGCCTGTAGGAAAATGAATCTAAGATTGTATTTAATGACACACTGTATACATAGTTTGATAATAAATTTACTTTGAACTTTTAACCTTCTGCGACTCCTGATTTTTTTGAAATCACTAATTTTTTAAAAATTGTATTTAAATGTCTAAAATATATTTACTATTACAGAATTGCATGAATAAATTGCAGAAAAAACTTTTATCCATCCAATAGTTTGTTTTCTAAGAGGAATACAGGCTGGCATTAATTGATTTCTCAGCCAAAAGTTATGTCAATTTCTACCACAAATAGTCTACATTACCTAAGACATTGAAACATCCAAAAATTGCAGGCTTGTGGACTATTTTAATCCTGGTTGTCAACACCCAGAACAGACCGGAGCAAAACTGGAATGGCGTATTCTGGCATTGGGATAAGCCTTACACGTCCTGACACCAAAAATTAATCCAATTACCTCATTCTCGTTTGCTAAGTATGTACTTTCTTTCATCGTTCAGTTTTTTCCATTTTCCTCTTGCCCCTGGATTGTTCAGTCAAGCTCATTGAGCTTGTTGCTACTTAGGTGGGAGCCTTGACGACAAGGTTATATCACTGGTGTCTGTGTTGTGATTGGGATTAGATTTATAATCAAACATTTCAATGACTATATTTATACATAAAGTTCAAAGTAAATGTTATTGTGTATGCCGACAGGAAAATGAATATCAGGGTTGTATACAGTGATATGTATGTATTTTTATATGTCACTATATGCAACTGTGATATTCATTTTCTTGTGGGCATACTCAATAAATCTATAGAACAGTAACTATAATAGAATAGGTGAAAGTCTGCCCAACTCGGGCGATCAACCAGAGTTCAAAGACAATGAACTGTGCAAATGGAAAAAGAAGAAACAATAATAATAAACAAGCAATAAATATCGAGAACATGAGACGAAGAGTCCTTGAAAGTGAGTCCATAGGTTGTGGGAACGTTTCAATGACGGGGCATGTGAAGTTATCCACTTTGGTTCAGGAGTCTGATAGTTAAAGGGTGATAACTGTTCCTGAACCTGGTGTTGTGAGTCCTGAGGCTCCTGGACCTTCTTCTCGACGGCACCAATGCAAAGCGAGCATGTCCTGGGTGGTGGGATGGTCCCTGAAAATGGATGCTGCTTTCCTGCGACAATGCTCCATCTATGCTATCATATTCTATTCACCTACTCTACCCCACCCCTTGAAGACCATTTAACAAAAGGTTTCAAGTTTGCTGACTACCTCCCTGTACACTACTGTGTACTGTCTTGGTTGCCATGTTATTGGAAAAATGCCAGTATGCTAGACAGGGTGAGGTTAAACTTTGTGAGAACATTGCCGGGAGTTTAGGGCCAAGTTATAGGGAGAGGTTGAGCAAGCTTGGACTTTATTCCTCGAAGGACAGGAGACTGAGAGATGACCTTACTGAGGTGTAGAGCATCATATGGGGTGAATGCACACTGTCATTTTCCCCGGGGAAGGAAATCCAAAAGTAGAGGGCATAGGTTTAAGGAGAGAAGGGAAAGATTTGAAAGTGATCCCAGGGGCCACCTCTTCATGCAGGACACCTGGAACATTTGGTGCTCATTTGGATCAAGTTGCCAGCAAAAGTGATTGAAGCAAATACATTAACAACATTTAAAAAAACATGTGTGCAAGCTTCGAGGTACATTTTTTAAAATCAAAGTATGAATGCATTGTACAACTCTGAGATTCGTCTTCTCCAGACAGTCACAGAACAAAGAAAATCTTGGAAGCAATTCAAATATAACATATAACCATATAACATTTACAGCACGGAAACAGGCCATCTCGGCCCTTCTGTTTTTCTCTATGTCTCTATTTCCTGAGGAGACTGAGGTCCTTTAACATCTGCCAGACGATGCTGAGGATGTTCTATGAGTCTGTGGTGGCCAGTGCTATCATGTTTGCTGTTGTGTGCTGGGGCAGCAGGCTGAGGGTAGCAGACACCAACAGAATCAACAAAATCATTCGTAAGGCCAGTGATGTTGTGGGTGTGGAATTGGACTCTCTGACAGTGGTGTCTGAAAAGAGGATGCTGTCCAAGTTGCATGCCATCTTAGACAATGATTCCCATCCACTCCGTAATGTACTGGTTAGGCACAGATGTACGTTCAGCCAGAGACTCATTCCACCGAGATGTAACACTGAGTGTCATAGGAAGTCATTCCTACCTGTGGCCATCAAACTTTACAACTCCTCCCTCAGAGTGTCAGACACCCTGAGCCAATAGTCTGGTCCTGGATTTATTTCCACTTGGCATGATTAACATTATTATTTAATTATTTATGGTTTTATATTGCTATATTTCTTCGCTGTTCTTAGTTGGTGCGGCTGTAATGAAACCCAATTTCCCTCGGGATCAATAAAGTATGTCTGTCTGTCTGTTTATTCCATGCCGAACGCTTACTCTGACCTAGACCCACCGACCTGCACTCAGCCCATAACCCTCCATTCCTTTCCTGTCCATATACCTATCCAATTCTTTTTTAAATGACAATATCAAACCTGCCTCTGCCACTTCTACTGGAAGCTCGTTCCACACAGCTTCCACTCTCTGAATAAGGAAGTTCCCTCTTTACCCTAAACTTTGTTACCCCTAAAACTTTTGCCCCTTAACTCTCAACTCATGCCCTCTTGTTTGAATCTCCCCTGCTCTCAATGGAAAAAGCCTATCCACGTCAACTCTATCTATCCCCCTCATAATTTTAAATACCTCTATCAAGTCCCCCCTCAACTTACTATGCTCCAAAGAATAAAGACCTAACTCGTTCAACCTTTCTCATGCAAAATAAAAACAAATTGTGCAAACAGCAAAAAGAATATCAACACCCCCATATGCTAAAAAATAATTGTGCAAATGGCAAGATGGATATCAACACCCCCCCCCCCCCCCCATGCGAAGGACAAATCGTGCAAAGAGCAGCAGGAACATCTAATCCCAAACTTGAACCTTCCCGCTGTGCAAAAGAAACAAATTAATTGTGCAAATGGCAACGGGTACACAGATAGAAAATGTTTCAAAGGATGCGGGCCGAATTTGGGCAAAATGGACTGGCTTAAACACTGGAGATTCTGGAAATCTAGACAAGCACACACAAAATGTTGAAGGATCTCAGCAGGTCAGGCAGCATTTAAGGAAAGGAATACACGGTTGGTGTATCAGGCCACGACTCTTCATCAGGTTCCTTTCTATATTGACTAGCTTAGGCCGGCATCTTGGCCAGCATGGATGAGTTGGGCTGAATGGCCTGTTTCTGTGCTGTATGACCCTATCTCCTCTCTCTGGTAGAATATCTCATCTCCACTTGATGTAGTGTTAGATCTTTCAATGCCTGCTGCTTGATTTACCCTGTCAGACAAAATCCTGGAGGAACCCAGCCAGCCAGGCAGCATCTATGGAAATGAGTAACCAGTTGACGTTTCAGGCCGAGACCCTTCATCAGGATTCAGCCAAAGTGTAAAGCCCTGACTCCAGCCAACATGGCTCTCTGTGTCATTGAGGCACACAAGCCTCCAAACCCTACAACAAGATTGTGGTCCTCTTGGAGGTTCTGAGGTTCCAGAAAAATGCAAATAAAGATGCTGGTGGAGCTCAGAAGATCAGGCAGCATCTGTGGAGGGAAAAATGGACCCGAAAAGTCGGTTGTCCTTCTCCCTCCACAGATACTGCCTGACCTGTTGATTTCCTCCAGCACTTTCTGTTTTGTTTCAGATCTCGGCCTCTTGTGTCTCCATTTGAGATACTGGCTTCAGTTCACTGAAATAGAAACCAGGGTTCCTGACCCATGTAAAATGTGATGTGATTGATAGATACTTGATTGGTAAAGGAGTTAAGTGTTGCAGGGAGAAAGCAGGAGACATGGGTTAAAAGAAAAGAAAATCAGTTACGCGTGAATGGCGGAGCAGACTCGAGCCAAATAGACTAAACCTCCTCCTGTATCTCAGGCCATTGGGTCTGTAGTTGGAAATAACTCAGAAAATGCATAACTCAGGTGGTTGGTGGGTGGGTTGAGCTGTTCTCCAATCTTGGCAATCCATTTGCAAACATTTTGATACCATACGAAGAGACATTATCGGTGTGTTGTTATTTGTGGTGAGCCCTCTGAACGCTTGGCCTTTATGTACTTATTAACCAACTGATTGGTCGTCATGTGATGGAGGAAGGGGATCTTGTTGCTGATTGGTTGCGTGGCAAACTCTGTCCGTTGTAGTCTGGAACTTTGCCCACACTGGCTTATAAATAGGGTCTATAGTTCCCTGTTTTCTCTCCCCTTCCTTTTTTGTAAAGCGTGGGAATTCGCATTCAGTTTGTGGGATCTTGCTAGGCTCATTCTGGTTGCATCTTTCATTTACAAAAGCATCTTATGCTGCTTTAAGTAATGCCAAGCTAAATAAGACCAGAAATGTCGTAGATTCCCCATTGGGAGCATATTTCCTGCTCAAAAACAGAATCAGAATCAGGGTTAATATCACCGGCATATGTTGTGAAATTTGTTGTCGCTGCGGCAGCGCTACAATATATATACACACACACACATCTACAGTATGTATATTAAATAGTTAAATTAAATAAGTTGTGCAAACAAAAACCACTGAGTTAGTGCTCATGGGTTCAATGCTCATTCAGAAATCAGAGGGCAGAGGGGAAGAAGCCGTTCCCGAATCATTGAGTGTGTGTCTTCAGGATCCTCTACCTCCTTCATGATGTTAACAATGAGAAAAGGGCATGTCCTGGCTGATTGGAATATTTAATGATGATGTCGCCTTTTTGAGGAGTCTAGGGCTAGACGGCACAGCCTCAGAATAGATGGATATCCTTTTAGAACGAAGATCAGGAGGAATTTCTTTAGCCAGGGGACGCTGAATCGGTGGAATTCATTGCCATGGATAGCTGTGGAGGCCAAGCCACTGGGGATATTTAAAGCAGAGACCGATGGGTTCTTATCAGTCGGGGTATCAATGATAAAAGGAGAATTGACAGAGGTTCAGACCTGAAGTAGGGTCTCAGCCCAAAATGTTGACTGTTTACTGTTTTCCATAGATGCTGCCTGACCTGCTGAGTTCCGCCAGCATTTTGTGTGTGTTAATCAGGAGAATGGATCATAACCAGCCGTGATAGAACGGTGGGGTAGATTCGATGGGCAGAATGGCATAACTCTACTCCCTCACCATCTGGTCGTCTGACTCATAAAGGATCTTAAAGAGGTACAGCAAGGGTGGAGACAAAGAGGAAGTTCTGGAGCTGGGTGGATTGATACCTGGGGAGTTTGCCGGCAATTGTAGAGTGATTATGATAGTTCAGAGTCAGAACGGGAGGAGAGATCTCTCATAGGGGTTTAGAATGGGAGGTAATTACAAAGATGGGGAGTGGCAGGAGTGCAGAGAGAACTTCAAATGAATTTTAAATTACTATTTTCAGCCGAATGGTGAGGAGGCAAATATTTGCTACTCCCAGTGTAACTTCCATCCACATGTATTTTTAGCAGGTTTACTTTGTTGATTTAGTGCATCAGATACTCTATTGTTCCCAGACCTGGGATGAGCATAAAGTGATTAATTACACACCAATTCAGAGCAGTGTAACGAGGAACAGAGATGAATGTTCTTGTCCAGAACATCTGCTCAAAATTGTCACAGCTTCTTTGCCTGTAACCACTGCTTCCCTTTTCATGGCTGCTCTAGTGAAGTGGGAAAATTGTTACCACACAAAGCAGCAACAGCATCTTGTTAGCCCGTGGAATAAAGCTCTTTTCTGTGAATATACCAGGGCAGGGTCTGATTAAAACAAAGGCACTTATGGCCGGTGTTCAGTGCCATGCAGGGTTTGAGGATTTGTGTCTCGCACACTCAATTGTTCGACGAGAAGCAGGCCAAATGGTCTCCCAAGGGATATATTGATCCAGTTGATTAGCTCGGTCACAGGATTTCATTTGTGAAACAAGCGCTTTGCATATTCTGCAGATGGGTTCAATCGCTCACAAACAAACCCGGATAATGGACTCAGCCTGGCAGAGCCCTACAGGTGATCAAAGGAAAGAACAAGTGTTCACATTTAATAAGGTGCAGCTTCAAAGTTCAAAGTAAACTTATTATCAAAGTACATATACATCACCATTTACAACCCTGAGATTCATTTTCTTGTGGGCTTACTCAATAAATCCATAATAGAATAATAACCATCACAGAACCAATAAAAGACCGCACCAACTTGGACGTTCAATCAGAGTGCAAAAGGCAAGCTATTCAAATACAAAAAGAAAGAAGTAACAATAATAAATAAACAAACAAACAAACAAACAGACAAGCAAGCAATAAATATTAAGAAAATGAGATGAAGAGTCCTTAAAAGTGAGTCCATTAGTTGTGGTTTCATTTCAGTGATGGGGCAAGTGAAGTTGAGTGAAGTTATTCCCTCTGGTTCAAGAGCCTGATGGTTGAGGGGTAATAATTGTTCTTGAACCTGGTGGGGTGAGCCCTGATACTCCTGTACCTTCTTGCTGATGGCAGCAGTGAGAAGAGAGCATGCCCTGGATAGTGAGGATCTCTGATGATGGATGCTGCTTTCCTGCAACAGTGTTTTATGTAGATGTGCTCAATGGCTGGGAGAGCTTTTTCTTGATGGATTGGACGGAATCCACTACATTTTGTGGGATATTCTGTTCAAAGGCATTGCTGTTTCCATACCAGGCTGTGATGCAGCAATTCAATAGCTCTCCACCACACATCTGTAGAAGTTTGCCAAAGTTGTAGATTTCATGCCTTTTCTTTGCAAACCTCTAAGGAAGTAGAGGTGCTGCCGTGCTTTCCTCATAATTTGTCAGACGGAAACCCAATGAAAGTCTGGTTTCTGCAGCTGCAAGTTTAAAAACTTTTAAATAAAAGTTTGCCCTGAATAGAGAACTAAGTAATTAGTTTGCATGGAGCTATCATAAACAAGGGAAAATCTGAGGATGCTGGAAATCTAAGTAACATGCAAAAAATGCTGGAGGAACTCTGCAGGCCAGGCAGCATCTGTGGTAAAAATACTGTCGACGTTTCAGGTCGAGGCGCTTTGTCAGGACCCACTTCATCAAGGGCTGATACAACTTCTGTGACTCTAGTAAACTTCTACAGATGAACTGCAGAGAGGATTCCAACTGGTTGCATCACCCTCTGGCATGGAGGCTCCAATGCACAGGATCAGAATAAGTTGCAGTGGGTTGTAAACTTAACCAGCTCCATCATGGGCTCTAGCCTCCCAAACATCGAGGACATCTTTAAAAGGTGATGCCTCAGGACGGTGGAATCCATCATTAGGGATCCTCAAGACTCAGGACATGCCCTCTTCCTATTGGTGCTATCAGGAGGGAGGTACAGGTGCCTTAAGGTGCACACTCAGTAATTCACTATCTGGGACCATCAATTAGGAAGTACAAGAGCCTGAACACAAATGTTCAATGCTTTAGGAAAAGCTTCTTCCCTTCCACCATCAGATTTCTGAATGATCCATGAATCCACGAACACTACTTCACTATTTTCCTCTCTTTTTGCCCTACTTATTACTTTATATATTTCTTATTGTAACTGTAGTGCATTTGATATTTCAGTAATGTTTGAGTAATTTTGTAAATACTTGAGGGATGATTGATAAGTTCGTGGCCTAAGGTAGAAGGAGTTAATTTTAGAAAACCTAGCACATTTATTTTTCAACATACATTTACACATACATACATTTTCAACATACATTTACACACAGCCCAGCGGTCGTGGAGCATAGGGATCCCTTCTTTGTAGCAGTTGGCGTTTTGGACCTCTGGAAGTGGTCCACAGCAAGGGGTGACTGATAAGTTCGTTGGTAGAAGGAAATGAGTTATTAACTTCAAACTTTCTGCATAATCACTCAAAGAGTTGAACTGCATGTACATGTAACGAGAGCTGTATAACTCATCTACCATGGGCCACGAACTTATCAATCACCCCTGCTGTGGACCACCTGGAGGTCCAAGACACTCTCATTACATGCACATGCAGGTCAACTCTTTGAGTGAAAATGCAAAAGGTTTGAAGTTAATAACTCATCTCCTTCTACCTGAAGCCACAAACTTATTAATCACCCCTGCTGCAGATGACTTCTACAAAGAAGGGGTCCGTATGCTCCACGACCGCTGGACTAAGTGTGTACATGTAGGAGGGGACTATGTTGAAAAATAAATGTGCTAGGTTTTCCCTTCTACTTTAGACCACAAACTTATCAATCACCCCTCATATTGTTTGATTAAGTATTCTTTGGTTAAATATTCTTTGTTTGTTTGTCTTCATAATGCATTATATGCAAAAGTAAGTGAGTGGCATACGTTATTATGCCACCTCACCATATGTCTGTGCCTCACTAAAAATATGGAAAGAAAAGCTAACTAGGCAAGTCACCTGGCTCTCATGTTTTTCTTTTGATGAGTTTTTGAAGTTACAAAACATAACAGCAACTTCTTGTATTGTTTTATCTGCCAGACAAAGCTGCTGGAGTCTTTGACTAAGCTCCCTTTCCCTGCCCGTTTCCCAAAATCACGGATGCCCCAAAAATTGTTTAGATTCGAATATCTCCTATCCTGCTATCCTGATGAAGTGTCTCAGCCCAAAACATTGATTGTTTATCTTTCTCTATGGATGCTGCCTGACCTATTGAGTTCCTCGAGCATTTTGTGTGCGTTACACAAGGTTTCCAGCATCTGCAGAATCCCTTTTGTTTTTGAATATATCCCAAGGCTCTTTCTCCACCGGTCTTGTACACACAGGACCTGAACAGGTTCCTCACCCATTGATTCTGTGCTGACCCACTTTTATTCTCCCCACATTTCCATCAGCTTCCGCCAGATTCTACCCCAAGAAGTCATTCACAGTGACCAATTAACCTGTCAACCCACACATCTTTGGGACGTGGGGGGAAGCTGGAGCAATCAAAGAGAGAATCTGCAAAGTATATTGAACATACAGAACTGTGCGAAAGTCTTATGCACATATATCTAGCTAGGGTGCCTATGACATTTGCACAGTACTGTATTTCTTTACTTGGAACAGAGAGTGAGGGGTCCCAGGGGCAGTGGACGCAGATGGGGACACACCCGCCCCTGAGTCACCAGGCAAGGCCAGTTGATTTCAAACAATTGGTTTATTGATCATAACAAAACATCTCTCTGGTGCTTCCCACACCCTCCCCTCTCTCATCCTGTTTCCCCAACCATGATTCCCCTCTTCCTGCCCCCTTCCCACTCTCAGTCCACAATAGAGACCCACATCGGAATCAGGTTTTCATTAAACGCATATGTCATGAATTTTTTTTTGTGGCAGCTGTACAGTGCAATACATAAAACTATCAAAGTACTCTGCAAAGTGCCCTACACCTCTCCCACGACCTTCCTCCCTTACCACTCCAAAATCTTTGTTCCCGCCAGATTTACAAACTCGCTCTCCAGTCCACGTTGACAAATACAGAAGTATGCAAAAGTCTTAGGCACCCGAGCTATGCATATGTGGCTGAGACTTTTGCACAGGACTGTACGTATGACACTGGAGCTGTGCTTGGCCACACAGTCATACGTATAAAGTGAGCAGAGCAGGGGTCTGAACCCTTGTGGTGCACCCGTGCTGATGGTGATGTGGGGGAGATGGGGCCTAACCGTTCTGACTGAGATCTCCACAATTCCAAGGCAAGTGAGGCTGGATGACTGTACTTCCACCCAAATTGTCGGGTATGTGAGCTTAGTCAACTCTGCTACTCCATGCTGCTTTGCCCAGATGTAATCCTCAGCTGCAACTTGAGAAGGCTGGCCCTTCTCCCCACATAACTCATGATGGGTGACACAGAACATACAAGCGTGCTTATTGGGATCATGACAGAGGGGCTGACTCACTGAATCAAGGGAGAACTACACCAGGTTTTTGACTGACTAATCTGTGGAACAGATTTCCCAGTTTAGAAACCGTTCCCCGGGCAATTTGTGAGCAAAGTTTTACAAGGTCAACAAAATCGAACATGATTTTGCTTTGTCTGTGTTCTGCCCTCGGTGATGTGTCTGGAATTATTCCTCCCCTGATTTAACCCACTGATAATGTTGCAGCTGACTTTACAAGAACTAGTCACATTAGTGGTTCTGGATTACCACTGTGTAGGGCAGGTAAGGCTGGCAGTTCTCAGTCTCCAAGTGTACAGGCAGTGGGTGTTGTGATCATCGTCACCAGTTACCCATTGTTTTAACTATTTCAGATTACTAGCTAAATTTAAATTCTATTAGAATCTGAACTTGGGTTTCTGGAATATTTATTTGTTTGTTTGTGCTTGTTTATTTATCTATCTATCTATTCATCTATTTGTCCATCTATCTATCTCTCTACGTCTCTACCTATCTGTCTGTCTAACTATCTATCCATCTCTGTCTATCTATTTCTCTATCTACTTACTTATTAATCTATCTGTCTCTATATCTATATATCTTTGTCTATCTATCTCTTTTTCTATCCATCTTTTATCTCTCTATCTGTTTATCTCTCCCTCTCACTGTTTGTTTGTTTGTTTGTTTATTTATTTAGAGAAGCAGCGTGGAACAGGCCTTCGGGCTCCTCTGTCCCTTCTAGCGCGCTACTAGAGACCCACAAAGTAACCCCAGCCTACTCACAGGATAATTTACGAAGACCAATTAACCTACCTCTCTGGACTGTGGTTTCGAGACAAGGCTTCTGGATTCATAGCCATGCTAGCAACGTCAAAGTCAAGTTTAAAGTTGGGTTTCTTTTCATATGCACAGGTGCACATAGGGATGCATGTGTAGATTGGTACGTTGGTCTATTACTTTCACATGTGCCAATATACAGTGAACAGCTTGTCTTCAGAATCTGGTGTAATATCACTGGCATTTAGCAGCAACATTGAGCACACGTAATCCCTGACATTTGTTGGTCCTAATCTGGAAAATCTCTGCTTTTCCCATGGTCGCTATATATTGCTCCATGGGTTGGGGCTGACACTAACCTATACATATTTTATTTTATTTTTATTTTTGAAATACAGGATAGAACAACGAGTTGCACCACCAGCAACCCTCCTATTTAACCCTAGCCTAATCGCAGGACAACTTAGAATGACTAATTTACCCACAAACCAGTACGCCTTTGGAATTTGGGTAGTAACTGAAGCACGTAGAAGAAACCCACACACTCATGGGAAGGACTTATAAACTTCTTACAGACGGCGTCAGAATCGAACTCAAACCACGTGTTCGTGGGAAGGACGTACAAACCTCTAACAGACGGCGTCAGGATTGAACTCGAACTCTGATGTCTGGACCTATCATGGAATCGCGCTAAGCACTACACGACCATGGTGTCCAACTGGATTCAAAAGAAAGGAACTTAAAACCATAAGACACAGGAGCAGAATTAGGCCATTCAGCCCATCGAGTCTGCTCCATCACGGCTGATTTATTTCCTCTTTCAACTCCACCCTCCTGCCTACTTCTCGTAACTTTTGATGCCCTGACTATCCAAGAACTTGTCAACCTGCACTTTAAATACATCCGATGCCACATCTGTGGCAATGAATTCCACGTATTTACCATGCTCTAGCTAAAGAACTTTCTTTCTCAAGGGGTTCAGACTCAATGGGCTGAATGGTCTAATTCTGCTCCTATGTCTTATACCTTATAAACACTCAACATTACTTCCTTGTTTTTATGTTCTAGTTCCTTTGAGATACAGTGTTCGAAAGCAGTTCAACATTAAAATTGTCTCACTTTTAACGATGTGTGTTGGAATCTGCCTGCTTAGAAATGTATTCTGTAATTTGAATGCCTGTCTGTTTCTAGAATGCATGGTTTATTGGTAGCTTTAAATAAACCACGGAATATTAACCCTTTAATTATATAGCTCATGAAGTAATTACTCATTTAAGTTATTATTCTATTTCATTTACAAGGAGCGCTATAAAACTGAGTTGCATTGAAATAAATGCAATTTCATGACTGTCAGCACAAAACTCCCAACAGCTCTGTGTACAGCAGCTAGTTAATTAAGTAAGTTTGGAATTATGCAGCTATTCTCAATAAAGGCGACCATGAAATGACAACTTACTCACTGCCTGTTACGCCGCTGGCGTTTAGGGCAGCAATGAAGACCTTCCATCTCTCGCGGTGTTCAGGGCTTCCGACATCATGTCAGTAGCTTCCTCTTGGCTTTCCGGGTGGAGACTCAGGAATACCATTGCTCTCAGATGTAGAATGATTCTTCTTTGCTGTCTCCATAACAATCTTGTTTTACGAGTCAGGGTTGTTAACCCTGAGCTGAACCCCTGACCAGTGGGGAAATCTTCGTCCGGCCTCTACTCTTAGTCTGGCTTCTACTTTTAGTCTGACCTCTACCCTTTGACCTGTTTAGCATGGGTGACTCTGCCAAGAGCCAAAGCATGAAGCCCTGACTCCAGCCAGATTAGCTCTCCAGGTCACTGAGGCACACCAGCTCCGAACCCTACGACAAAGCTGTGGTCCTCTTGCAGGATGAAATAACAAGTTTGTTGTAAAATTTTCATTTGGTTCAGTAATGCCCTTTAAGGATTGAAATCTGCCGTGCTTACCTTATGACTCAACAGCGCGGCAGTTGGCCTTAGAAATTAGCCCAGCAAGCTGTTCAGTTCAAGGGAACTTAAGAATGAGAAACATATGTTGCCCTTGCCAGTGGCATCAACAGGCTTTTGCATTTCAGAACATGTGAAGTTCTTTTTTTCCTTCAGGAGATTTGAGGACGCTCTGTGCCGTGGATACTACCTAATGTCATTGAGTCTTGGAGCTGGGTGGCAGTGAGGAGATAAGACTCTACCAAAGGAGGTGTAAGGCACTCCTTCCCTCTGCCAGCCTTGGGCAAGGTCTAGCACCCACCCCCCCCCCAGTCAGGGTTACGTGAGACCATGGGGGCAGGTGGTGGACAGTCGTACGAGCAGCTGGTGCACATCGCAAGTCCAGGTTATGCGACCACTGAAGCCGGACAGACCATCTCTGAAGACTGTTGACAATGGCTGGGGTCACCCATCTTGTAAAGACACTGCCCAGCACTTCCGTCAAAAAGTTTGCCAAGAACAATTATTGTCATGGAAATACCATGTTTCTCCCATGTCATATGACACGGCCCATAATGATGATGTCATTCGACACCGCCCATAATGAATAAATGAGTCTTAGAGTACTACAGCACAGAAACAAGCTCTTTAGCCCATCTAGTCCTGCCAAAGTAGCACTTTGCCTAGTCCCTTCAACCTGCACCCATACCACAGCCTTCCATACCCCTCCCATCCATGAAATGATCCAAACTTCTCTAAAATGTTGAAATCGAATCAATATCTATCACTTCCACTGGCAGCTCGTTCTACACTCACACCACCCTCGAAACGAAGATGTTCCTCCTCATATTCCCCTTAAATTTTTCAGCTTTCACCCTTAACCTATGAGCTATGCTTGTAGTCCCACCGAACCTCTGTGGAAAAAAGCCTGCTTGTATTTACCTTATCTATACACCTCAGGATTTTGCACACCTCTATCAAAGCTTACCTAATTTTCCTATGCTCTAGGGAACAAAGTCCTAAGCTATTCAAACTTCTCCTATAACTCCAGCGCTCAAATCCCGGCAGCATCCTTGGAACATTTCTCTGTACTCAATCAATCTTATTGACATCTCTTTTCCTTTTTCTCATCTGCGCCCTAGTTTATAGCATTTCATGTGTGTTACTCAAGATTGGCGGCAACTGCTGAACCTCTTGTGTCTCTGTTATAGGCACCGATCTGTAACCCAAAGGGTTTTTAGTCAGAAATATGGCCATGAACCAAGTTTCCACACAGCAGTGGGCAAATCCTTCCTGCTGGTCTCCTGAATGTTCCCACATATACATATGGCAGTACACTAGTCAGGTGTTCATAAGCTTGGGTCAATCCTAAAATTTACCAATAGCACTGGACAACAAATTTTTTCCAAAGTGCTGCTACCTCAGAATTTTTTTCGTTTATGATAGACCACTTGAATCCGAACACAAATACAATTTCAGACTACTTGCATCACATGGGAATTTAGAGAAACAAGAAATTAACCTTTATTGAATATAACGTATTTAATTGTGTAATGGCGCTAACGCTTTGCAATAATTCAACTAAGGTAAAAATGTTTTGCTGATGATGTACATTTGTACTCAGTGTCTGAGGCTTCTTGCTTAAGTGTCCAACAATAATCAGCCAGCATTGATGGATTCCAGTTGTCCTGATACCGTTTCTCTGTGACCGCAATGTCATGGTGAAACCTTTCGCCGTGCTCGTCACTGACAGCACCAAGATTTGCAGGGAAGAAGTCTAAATGGGAATGCAGAAAATGAATCTTTAGTGACACGTTGCACTTTGTGGTTTTGTGTGCTTGAAGCATGTTGTCAACCAGCTGCAGGTAGTTTGGTGCTCTTTAGTTGCCAAGAAAATTTTTAACAATGTCCTTGAATTTGATTTTCTCCGGTCCCACAAGAAGCTCTTCAAATTGCCTGTCATTGATGACCTGGTTTATTTTTGAGGACAAACAAAAATGCCTTCTTCATCTTGGCATCAGTTACTCTGACTTGAATTCTGAATTGAAATAACAAATATTGGGATTTCAAACAAATGACGTGTGATAGGAAAATATCATGGCAATTTTCATGATCAGCAGCCCAAAATCTATAAGATGCACCCAGAAGTATTTAGGAAGCAAAATCTTTCTTGTCCAGTGTAATTTGTCTACGGAGGCTACAGAGAGGTTGCACTGTGATTGAGTTAGTTCAAAGTTCAAAAGTTCAAAGTAAATTTTATTATCAAATTACATATATGTCACAGTATACAACCCTGATATTTATTTCCCTGTTCCCATACTCAACAAATCTATAGAATAGTAACTGTAACAGGATCAATGAACGATCAACCAGAGTATAGAAGACAAGAAACTGTGCAAATGTAAATACAGCATAAATAAAAGGCAATAAATAATGAGAACATGAGATAATGAGATAGAGTCCTTAAAGTGAGATCATTGATTGTGGGTAACATAGCAATGACAGAGCAAGAGACTGTAGTTATCCCCTTTTGTTCAACAGCCTGATGGCTGAGGGGCAGTAACTGTTCTTGAACCTGGTGGTGTGAGTCCTGAGGCTCTTGTGTCTTCTAGTCGAAGGCTGCAACGGGAAGCGAGCGTGATCTGGGTGGTGAGAATCTCTGACGATGCTTCCCTGCAGCAGTTTTTCAAGTAGACATCGTCAATGGTTGGCAGGGATTTACCCAAAATCCACCAGCTTTGGTCTCTAACATGTGTTTACAGTGGGACTGCAGTGTGTTCATGTTAGTTGCAACACTAGTGACAGATATTCAATGGTGAATTCACCGATGATTACATTTTTATCAGAAAAAGAATCAGAACTAGGTTTATTATCACTGGCACGTGACGTGAAATTTGTTAGCTTAGCGGCAGCAGTTCAATGCAATACATAATATAGAAGAAACAAAATAAAATAATAATAAATAAGTAAATCAATTACAGTAAACATATATTGAATAGATTAAAAATAGTGCAAAAAACAACAAAATACTATATATTAAAAAAAAGTTAGGTCGTGTCCAAGGGTTCAATGTCCATTTAGGAATCAGATGGCAGAGGGGAAGAAGCTGTTCCTGAATCACTGAATCACTGTACCTCCTCCCTGATGGTAACAGTGAGAAAAGGGCATGTCCTGGGTGCTGGAGGTCCTTAATAATGGATGCTGCCTTTCTGAGACACCGCTCCCTAAAGATGTCCTGGGTACTTTGTAGGCTAGGGTCCAAGATGGAGCTGACTAGATTTACAACCTTCTGCAGCTTCCTTCAGTCCTGTGCAGTAGCTCCCTCCACTCCTATACCAGACAGTGACACAGCCTGTCAGAATGCTCTCCACGGTACATCTGTAGAAGTTTTTGAGTGCATTTATTGACATGCCAAAACTCTTCATACTCCTAATGAAGATAGCCGCTGTCTTGCCTTCTTTATAACTACATTGATATGTTGGGACCAGGTTAGATCCTCAGAGATCTTGACACCCAGGAACTTGAAGCTGCTCAATCTCTCCAGTTCTGATCCCTCTATGAGGATTGGTACCTGTTCCTTCATCTTACCCTTCCTGAAGTCCACAATCAGCTCTTTCATCTTACTGATGTTGTGTGCCAGGTTGTTACTACAACACCACTCCACTAGTTGGCATATCTCACTCCTGTACGTCCTCTCGTCACCACCTGAGATTCTACCAACAATGGTTGTATCATCAGCAAATTTATAGAATGGTATTTGAGCTATGCCGAGCCACACAGTCATGTGTATATAGAGAGTAGAGCAGTGGGCTAAGCACACATCCCTGTTGTGCGCCAGTATTGATTGTCAGCGAGGAGGATATGTTATCACCAATCCGCACAGATTGTGGTCTTCTGGTTAGGAAGTCGAGGACCCAGTTGCAGAGGGAGGTTCTGCAACTTCTCAATCAGGATTGTGGGAATGATGATATTTTACTTTGGCAGATATGGACAATTTTAAAGTTGAGATTCAGCAGTGAAGACATTTGATTGATTTCTAATGGGAACTGAACACCAGTTAATTTTGATTTTAGACAGATCTTTGAAATCCTACTGACATTTAGCAGTCTGCTATAAATCTGCTTCTTCTATTATGGGATGGCATCGTAGCATAGCAGTTAGCACCTCGCTTTACGGCAATTACCAATCGCTGTTCAATTCCCACCACTGCTTATAAGCAATGACCAGTGATCTACCATGAGGATCAATGCTAGGAATCCTATTTCAAGAGGACTGGAAAGCAAGGATGTAATGTTAAGGCTTTATAAAGTACTAGTGAGACCTAACACTGGTGAGTATTGTGAGCAGATTTGGGCCCCTTATCTAAGAAAGGATGTGCTAACATTGAAGAGTGTTCAAAGGAGGTTCATAAAAATGATTCTGGGATTGAAAGGCTTGTCTTATGAGGAACGTTTGATGGCTCTGGGTCTCTACTCACTGGAATTCAGAAGAATGAGACGGTATCCCATTGAAATCTATCAAATGTTGAAAGGCCTTGATAGAGTGAATGTGGGGAGGATGCTTCCTCTGGTGGGGGAGTCTAAACCCAGAGGACACAGCCTCAGAAAAGTGGGGCGTTTTTCTAGAATGGAGATGAGGAGGAATTTCTTTAGGCAGAGAGTGGTGAATCTGTGGAAAATATTGCCACAGACAGCCAAGTCATTGGGTATATTTAAGTCAGAGGTTGGTAAGCTCTTGATTAGTCTGGGCGTGAAGGTAAGTTAAAAAGTAAACAGTTTAACATGACTGATATTTCAGAAGTGATGAGACCTGGGTGGTGGCAGGGAGTTTTATAGCCTGGGGAGGCTATAACAGTTCTTGTCTTAGTGCTACCGTACGTCCTGATGGTTGTGGGTCAAACAGAATGTTTTATTTTATTTTACTTTCCTATTTATTTAGAGATATGGTGCGGAACAGTCCCTTCTGACTCAATGAGCTGTGTCACCCAGCAACCCATCTATTTTAACCTTAGCTTAATCTCAGGACAATTTACAATGACCAATTAGCCTACCAACCAGAACGTCTTTGGAATGTGGGGGAAAGCGAAGAACCCAGGGGAAGCTCGTGTGTTCACGGGTGGGAGAGTACAAACTCCTTACAGACCGCATCGGAATTCAAAGATTCAAGATTCAAGGATTCAAAGTCCATTTATTTTCAAAGTATGAAAGCAGTATACAACACTGCGATTCATCTTCCACACAGGCAACCACGAAACAAGTAAAACCGTTGAACCCGTTCAAAGAAAAAGGTGTACAAGATAATGACAGGCATTGATCATGTAGATCGTCAGAGGCTGGGAATGGCGAGCACGAGAGGGCATAGTTTTAAGGTGCTTGGAAGTAGGTACAGAGGAGGTGTCAGGGGTAAGTTTTTCACTCAGAGAGTGCTGAGTGCGCGGAATGGGCTGCCGGCTGCGAAGGTGGAGGTGGAAACAATAGGGTCTTTTAAGAGACTCCTGGGTGGCTACATGGAGCTTAGAAAAATAGAGGGTGTGATGAACTACAAAAACCTGTCTGGACACGCGCCCCCCCCCCCCCCCCCCGCTGACTGCTCCTGTGGCTCCTCCCACTGACCGTGGCTCCTCCCACGGACACCGGTATAAAGGCGATTGGGGACACCGCCCCGGTCTCAGTCTCCAGGATGCAGTGTGGTGGTCAATTGCTGCTTGTTCTTCCTTCCAGCCAATAAAAGCCTATATCTTGCCTCACATCTCCAAGAGTTATTGATGGTGCATCAGAGGGTTATGGGTAAAGCCTAGGTAGTTAAGGTAAGGACATGTTAGGCACAGCTTTCTGGGCTGAAGGGGCTGTATTGTGCTGTAGGTTTACTATGTTTCTAAAACCTCCGAACTCCAGTGTCCTGAGTCGTAATAGCATCGTACTACATGCTAAACTACTGAGGTGCCCCATACCCCTCTATAAGGTCACCCCTCAGTCTCTTTCATTCGGTGTGGATAACCTGGTGCATTTTTGTTTCGTGGCACAACATCCGGCAGCCTCTCAACTCCAACTAAACCTAACCCTATCACGGGACAATTTACAGCGACCGATCAAGCTACCCGGCACGACTTTGTACCGGAGCAGTCGGGGACAGACAGTGTCCAAGTTGAACTCTGAATGCCGGAACACCCCTGGTCTGTAGTAGCGTAGCACTATGCTACTGTGGCACGCACCGAGTGTTATACGGATGGGAGGGATCAGCCACAATCCCAGGGGCCCTAAGTTGGCAGCGAATCGTGAAGAACTGCCTATCTCCACTCCTTCGCTATCAGTAGATCATCCGAATCAGAATCAGGTTTATTATCACTAGGAGGTGTCATGAAATTTGTTAACTTAGCAGCAGCAGTTCAGTGCAATACATAATATAGAAGAAATAAGTAAATCAATTATAGTATTTAAATTGAATAGATTAAAACTCATGCAATAAACAGAAATAACATACATTAGAAATGTGAAATGTGTTCAAGGGTTTAATGTCCATTTAGGAATCGGATGGCAGAGGGGAAGAAGCTGTTCCTGAATCGCTGAGTGTGTGCCTTCAGGCTTCTGTACCTCCTACCTGATGGTAACAGTGAGAAAAGGACATGCCCTGGGTGCTGGAGGTCTTTAATAATGGACGCTGCCTTCCTGAGACAACACTCCTTGAAGATGTTCTGGGTATTTTGTAGGCTAGTGCCCAAGATGGAGCCTACGAAATTTACAACCCTCTGCTGCTTCTTTCGGTCCTGTGCAGTAGCAACTCCTCCGCATACCAGACAATGATGCAGCCTGTCAGAATGCTCTCCACAGTACATTAATAGAAGTTTTTGAGTGTATTCGTTGATGTACCAAATCTCTTCAAACTCCTAATGAAGTATATCTGCCGTTCTTGCCTTCTTGATGACTGCATCGCTATGTTGGGACCGATCAGGAGAAGGCTGAAGAGTTATTGATTTTCTTCGAGTCACGCTTCAGGATGGTGCCCTGGGAATTCCAAAACAGGAAGCAAAACTAGAGCAAAGTACACATTTTGCTAAATACTTTGCTAGTGGCTGCGTGAAAGACATTAAGTGTAGGGAAGAGAAACGCTGTTGTACCGGCAGCAATACCACATGCTGTTTACAGAGCTCAGTATTGTGCAGCAAATTTGGAGCCAGACCCTGATCCGAATCAGGCTCACAGCAGGTATTTCGCATTGTTTGGATGCTTCCTGCTAATTCAGAGCAGCTGCTGGCCCAGTGCGAACCTACATTTAAAGCTGACACGGAAACACGGCACTAGAATCAGTATCTCTGGGACTGAAATATAACCAATCCACTGACCCAGAGCAGTCAAGGCTGTGGGTTTGGTGCTGGAAAGGGGGCGGTTGAGGTTGGTGCTCAAGAACCCCAAAGGTTCATGTTTATGTCCAAGGTTCAAGGTTCAAGATTGTTTATCGTCAGTGCACAAGTGTGAGGAACAAAATAATTGTTCCTCTGGATCTGATGCAGCACAGAAAAGAAGCATGAAGAACACAGTAAAAAAAAAACAAAGATTTGATAGAGGTATACAAAATTATGAGAGGTATAGATAGGTTAAATGCAAGCAGGCTTTTTCTACTGAGGGTGGGCGGGACTAGATCCAGAGGTCATGGGCTAAGGGTGAAAGGTGGAAAGTTTAAGGGAAATATGAGGGGAAACTTCTTCACTCGGAGGGTGGTGAGAATGTGGAACGAGCTGCCAGCGTAAGTGATCATGCAAGCCCGATTTCAATGTTTTAAGTGAAGTTTGGATAGGTACGTAGATGGTAGGATTATGGAGGGCTGTAGTCCCAGTACAGGTTGATGGGAGTTGGAAGTTTAAAAGGCTCGGCATGGACTAGATGGGCTGAAGGGCCTGTTTCTGTGCTGTACTTTTATTTGACTCTATGACTCTTACAAAAAATTCAATAAATTGACAACATAATTGAAGTCTCCTGAAATTATGAAGAGACTGTCCAGATGCTTGTTTTATAGAAAGCTAATGATACTGTGTTTAAAAAAAACCACAATAAATATAAATACATAAGATTAGATTAAACATAATCTGATTGTACGTACACAAAGTGATGCCAGGTACCGGGGGTATTTGTACATGAGATGACTCTGGTAGGAAGTGAAAAGTAGCACCGATGGGGGTTGCAATAGGTGGATTAATGGGTGGAGGTGATCAGCTTGATGGCTTGGGGGACATAACTGTTGCCTTTTCTTTATAAGGCACTCCAAGACCTCACTTGGAGTATTGTGAGCAGTTTTGGGCACCATACCTAAGAAACCGGTGTACTGACATGGTAGGGGTTTCAAAGGAAGTTCATGACAATGAATCCAGGACTTACAAGCTTGTCATAATGAGCAGCGTTTGATGGCTCTGGGCCTGTACTCACTGGAATGCAGAACGAGGGGGAGGGGATCTCACTGAAATCTACTGAATATTGAAAGTCCTTGTTAGAGTGGATGTAAAGAGGGGGAGTCTAGGTCCAGAGGACACAGCCTCAGAATAGAGGGATGTCCATTTGGAACAGAGATAAAGAAGAATTCATTTAGCCAGAGAGTGGTGAATCTGTGGAATTCATTGCCACAGGTGGCTGTGAAGGGCAGTCTTTACATATAGTTAAGGCAGAGGTTGATAGATTCTTGATTGGTCAGGGTATGAAGGGATATGAGGAGAAGGCAAATTGGGTCTGAGGGGGAAATGAATCAGCCATGATGAAATGGTGGAGCAGACTTGATGGGCCAAATGGCCTAATTCTGCTCCTATATCTTATGGTCTCAACAAATTACAGACAGACGTACTTTATTGATCCCAAGGGAAATTAGGTTTCGCTACAACTGCACCAACCAAGAATAGTGAAGAAATATAGCAAAATAAAACCATAACTAATTAAATAATAATAAGTTAATCATGCCAAGTGGAAATAAGTCCAGGACCAGCCTATTGGCTCAGGGTGTCTGACACTCCGAGGGAAGAGTTGTAAAGTTTGATGGCCACATCAATTAGAACCATTAGGACAATTAGGACCATTTATTGACTCTGGACCTGTACTTGATGGAATTCAGAAGGATGACGAAGGTGGGGTAAGGTGGGGTGGGGGAGATCTCATTAAAATCTACTGAAAGGCCTAGATAGTGTGGATGAGGAAAGAGTTTAATATTAGTAGGATGTCCAAGATCTGGGTACACTGCCTCAGAAATAAGGTACAAGCCTTTAAAACTGAAATGAGGTGGAATTTCTTTCTCCAGTAGGTGGTGGATCTGTGGAATTCTTTGTCAAAGAGGGTTGTAAAGGCAAGTTACTGGGTGTATTTAAAGCCGAGGTTGATAGGTTCTTGATTAGTAAGGGAGGTAGGGGTGAAGGGTTATAGGGAGAAGGCAAGAGAATGGAGTTGAAAATTGAAACAGCAGAGCAGATTCGATGAGCTGATCTTTTGCTGCTGCCGGGAAAGGAGTCAGTGTGGTGGTCTGTCGCTGCTCCGGAGGGTAGGCCTCTGTGCTTGAGTAGGATCCCTTTATATTCCCCCTTCTCTCTCTCCCTCTCTCTCTCTCTCTCTCTCTATCAATGCTGTCGGAGGATGTTACCATTTCTCTGGCGTTTATGGATTGGTCTATGGACTGTGGATTTTTTCAGCCTTATAGTTTTTATATTCTGTGTTTTCGCCCGTTCGTTCTACGTGCCATGTTTCTAGGACTTTTTTTTTGTGCGAGAGGCGGGGGTTTGGGGGTTGATGTTCTTGATGCCGTTTCACATGTTTTTGTTAGCTTTTTCGTGTAGGGGGAGGGAGTGCAATTTGTTATTTTTTTTGGTGCAGGGAGGGGGGGGGTTTGGGGTTTATGTTCTTGTGCTGCTTGGCACATTTTTGTTCATTGTTTTGTGTGTGGGGGTTGAAAATTGTGTTGCTATCCCCTTTTTTTGTGCAAGGGTGGGGGATTGTTTATCTTTGAATGACATCCATGCTTTTCTTTGTTTCGTGTCTATCTGGAGAAGACAATTCTCAGAGTTGTGTACTGCATATATACTTTGATAATAAATGAACCTTTGAACCTTTGAATGGCCGAATTCTACTTTATTTTATGGTCTCGTGGTCTTATGTGAGAATCAGGATTAGATTTAATATTACTGGCACACGTTGTGTACGTTTTTATTTTGCAGCATCAGTACTTTGCAGTACATAATCCACAATGCACCTTGATTAAACCTTGCCCAAGTCCCAGGAAATCAGCACCACCGTCCGGCAGCATCGAGCGAGAGGTGAAAGAAACCATTTGAAATCAGTGGCCTTCCTCTGGGTGAGAGGATGGTAGATGGCGCTGAACACCCACTGCTTCGATGACATCGACTGATGAGGATGCCTCCGAGTTCACTGATGGAGTCTCGTGCTTCACTCAGAAGTGCATCGACGGTGTTGTCCCCCAGAGGCTGGTTAGAGTCTTCCCGAACCAGATCAGTAGTTCCGTGCGAGCAGCACTTACCGCTAGGCATCGAGCTCACATTGGCGGCGATCAGCAGGAGCTCAGGAAAAGCAGCTACGATCTCTGCAAAGCTGTCAACGCTGCGAAACAACAATCCAGGGACAAGACTGAGTCAAGATTCACGAAGAATATCACACGTGACTTGTGGGGAGGGCTGCACACCATCGCAGACTTCAAAGCCAAGGGTTGCGGTGCCGCCAACATCGCGGCCTCTCTCCCAGGTGAGCTCAATCGCTTTTACTCTCGGCTCGATGTCGCTAACTCTGAGCCTCCGAGGAAAACCTCCGCTACAACCTGCAAACGGGTCACCTCTGAGGCCGAGGTGCGCAGATGTTCCCTACGAGTGGACAGTCGCAAGGCTGTGGGACCGGAGGGCATCCCAGGACGAGCACTCAGGATGGGCACGGCACAGCTGGCAGGTGTGTTTTCAGACATTTTTAATCTCTCCCTCTCACAGTGTAGAGTGCCCTCCTGCTTCAAATTACCCACCATTGTCCCTGTACCAAAAAAGACCAAGGCAACATGTCTGAACAACTGCACTCACCTCAATAATAAGCAAATGCTTTGAGAGACTGGTGAAGGATCACATCTGCAGCTTGCTACCACCCAAACTGGACCCTCTACAATTCACCTACCAACACAACTAATCGCCAGATGATGCAATAGCCACAGTTTTACACACCGTCCTTACACATCTGGAGAAGAAGGATGCTTATGTGAGAATGCTGTGCTCGGACTTCAGTTCAGCATTCAACACCATAGTTCCATCCAGGCTCGACAAGAAACTCAGAGATCTCGGCCTTCACCCTGCCTTGTGCAGCCGGATCCTGGACTTCCTGTCAGATTGCCAGCAGGTCGTAAGAGTGAGTTCCCTCACCTCCAACCCTCTGACTCTCAACAAAGGAGCCCCTCAGGGCTGCTCACTGAGTCCCCCTCTTTTACTCCTTGTATACCCATGACTGTGCCGCCACCCACAGCTCCAAGCTGCTAATTAAATTTGCCGACGACACTACATTGATTGGCCTAATCTCAAACAATAATGAGGTGGCCTGCAGGGAAGAAGTCATCTCTCTGACACGGTGGAGTCAAGAAAACAACCTCTCCCTCAATGTTGCAAAAGCAAAGGAGCTGGCTGTGGATTACAGGAGTGGAAATGGGCGAACCCCTATTGACATCAATGGATCAGGGGTTGAGAGGGTGAACAGCTTTAAGTTCCGCAGCATCCACATCACTGAGGATCTCACATGTTCTGTACACACCAGCTGTGTGGTGAAAAAGGCACAACAGCTCCTCTTTCACCTCAGACTGTTGAGGAAGTTTGGTACGGGCCCCCAAATCCTAAAAACTTTCTACAGGGGCAGAATTGAGAGCATCCTGACTGGCTGCATCACTGCCTGGTATGGGAACTGTACTTCCCTCAATCGCAGGACTCTGCAGAGAGTGGTGCGGACAGCCCAGCACCTGCAGGTGTGAACTTTCTATGATTCGGGACATTTACAAGGACAGGTGTGTAAAAAGGGCCGGTAGGATCACTGGAGACCTGAGTCACCCCAACCACGATCTATTCCAGCTGCTACCATCCGGGAAGCGGTACCACAGCATAAAAGCCAGGACCAGCAGGCTCTGGGACAGCTTCTTCCACCAGGCCATCAGACTGATGAACTCACGCTGATTTGAGTGTTTTCTATGTTACGTTAACTGTTCTATTTAGTACAAATTATTATAAATTTCTATGATTACACATGGCACATTTAGATGGCGACATTACGCAAATATTTTTACTCCTCACGTATGCGAAGGACGTCAGAAATAAAAGTCAATTCAATTCAGAAAAAAGCTCCCCTTCTGCTCTTACCTTGATGATTTCAGACTTCCTCAGCACTTTAATTGGCCTGGTGTTGTCTCCTGGTCTGATCTCACCTGCCCAGGACATCACCTGGTGTCTTGGGATGCGACTGGTGGATGAGAGAACAGCAGCAGGCAGAACATCGGAGATCACAGGCCAAACTCTGCCAAACCTGTGGTGCCAGAATGTGTGGAGACACTGGTGGGCACATCCATGGGTGCGTTGGCATTTAGAACAGCATGTTGGCCTTCATATCAAGGGGAATTGAGTATAGGAGCAAAGAGGTCCTTCTGCAGTTGTACAGGGCCCTGGTGAGACCACAGCTGGAGTATTGTGTTCAGTTTTGGTCTCCAAATTTGAGGAAGGACATTCTTGCTATTGAGGGAGTGCAGCATAGGTTCACGAGGTTAATTCCCAGGATGGTGGGACTGTCATATGTTGAAAGATTGGAGCGACTGGGCTTGTATACACTGGAATTTAGAAGGATGAGATGGGCTGATAGAAACATATAAGTTATTAAGGGATTGGATACACTAGAAGCAGGAAACATGTTCCCGATGTTGGGGGAGTCCAGAACCAGAGGCCACAGTTTAAGAATAAGGGGTAGGCATTTAGAACGGAGTTCAGGAAAAACTTTTTCACCCAGAGAGTTGTGGATCTATGGAATGCTCTGCTTCAGAAGGCAGTGGAGGTCAATTCTCTGGATGCTTTCAAGAAAGAGTTAGATAGAGCTCTTAAAGATAGTGGAGTCAAGGGATATGGGGAGAATGCAGGAACTGGGTACTGATTGTGGATGATCAGCCATGATTACATTGAATGGTGGTGCTGGCTCGAAGGGCCAAATGGCCTACTCTTGCACCTATTGTCTGTTGTCTAAATAACACATTCCACTGTATATTTTCTCACTTCATTCCACCACTCCCCCCCCCCACCCAACCTGGCTTCTCCTCTATTTTTATCAATCCTGATGAAGGTCTTCAGCCCAAAACACCAACTGGTTACCCTTTTCCATAGACGCTGCCTGGCCTGCTGAGCTCCTCCTGCATTTTGTGTGTGTGTTGCTTTGGACGTCCAGCATCTGCAGACTTTCTTGCCTTCACCTCTCACCTTCCAGCTTGTCCTCCTTCCTGGCTCCCCACCATCTTATTCTGGCTTCTTCCCCTTTCCTTTTCAGTCCTGATGATCTCAGCTCAAAATGCTAACTCTTTAATCCTTTTAGTAGGCGTTACCTGACCAGTTGAGTTTCTCCAGCATTTTGTCAAGTCAAGTTTATTGTCATTTAACTATATATAACCATATAACAATTACAGCACGGAAACAGGCCATCTCGGCCCTTCTAGTCTGTGCCGAACGCTTACTCTCACCTAGTCCCACCTACCTGCACTCAGCCCATAACCCTCCATTCCTTTCCTGTCCATATTCCTATCCAATTTTTTTTTAAATGACAAAACCGAACCTGCCTCTACCACTTCTACTGGAAGCTCGTTCCACACAGCTACCACTACATGTATAGCATCAAACGAGACAATGTTTCTCTGGATTGGGGTGTAAAGCAGTAGAACACATAACACACATATAGCACACTGTAATTCAGAAAAGTAGGAATTAAATCTACAGATGAATAGAACACAAAGTGCATAAATTAAAGATTGAATGATACAGTACATGTTATCCAGTGACACTTTGAATGCGAGGCGTCAGGGCGTTCAGAAGCCTAATGGCCTGAGGGAAGAAACTGTTTCCCATCCTGACCGTTCTTGTCTTTATGTATCAAAGTCTCCTGCCTGATGGTAGCGTTACGCTGGATTTCCAGCCTCTGCAGAATCTCTTTTTTAAGTGATTCATTGTATTTTTTAATGCTCCTGCAATAAATAAATCAGAAGCGGAATCTTTGTCGTGGCACAGAATGGCTCATTGTGTCTAACAGAACACCTTTTGTATCTTCCATGAGCAGGACACCTCTGAAGTGACTGGCAGGAGATCTGGTCTCACCAGGGAGAGGTAGCAGATGGTGAGTGAGAGTCTGTGGGTTCTCGAGTTGGGGGGAACTCGAATAAGTGATACTACAGATATCTAACATTGAAACAGTGAACTGTTTTACCTTTGACCGCATGAAACTACAGAGAGCTGTGGACAGATCATGAAAACTGACCTCCCGTGTCTCTACAGTTCAGATATGGCCCAAGTGCAAAGTGAGCCTCCACCTACTTTCATATCATCTGCAAACTTTGCAACAAAGCCATCAATTCCATCATCCAAATCATTTACATGTAACGTAAAAAGAATGGGTCCCAACACAGACTCCTGTGGAACACCACTAGTCACCGGCAGCCAACTGGAAAATGCTCCCATTATTCCCACTCTTTGCTTCCTGACAATCAGCCACTGCTTTATCCATGCTAGAATCTTTCCTGTAATACCATGGGCTGGTAGCTTGTTAAGCAGCCTCATGTGTAGCACCTGGTCAAAGACCTTTTTGAAAATCCAAGTACACACATCAACCAATTCTCCTTTGTCTATGCTGCTTGTTATTTCTTCAACGAATTCCAACAGATCTGTCAGACAAGATTTTTCCCTTGAGGAAACCATGCTGACTATGGCTGATCTCCAAGTATCCTGAGATATCATACTTAATAATTGACTCCAACAACTTCCCAACCACTGAGGACAGATTAACTGGCCTATAGTTTCCTTTCTTCTGTCTCTCTCCCTTCTTGAAGAGTGGAATGACATTTGCAATTTTCCAGTCTTCCAGAACAATGCCAGAATCTAATGATTATTAAAAGATCATTAATAATGCCTCCACAATCTCTTCAACCTCTTCTTTTGGAACCGTAGGGTTTTCACCAACTGGTCACCACCGTCTTTGGCTTTTGCTTCTCTTGTCAGCCACGGCTGTGTGATCTTTCCTTTGGAATATTTCTTCCTCTTTGGGTTATATATTATATATCCTGGGCCTTCCAAACTGCTTACAGAAATTCCTGCCATTGCTGCTCTGCCGTCATCCCTCTCAGTGTACTTTTCCAATCAATTCTCGCCAGCTCCTCCCTCATGCCTCTGTAATTCCCTTTACTCCACTGTAATACTGATACACCTGACTTTAGCTTCTCCTTCTCAAATTTCAGGGTGAATATGATCGCAAAATGATCACTTTTCCCCTTTCCTTTACCTTAAGCTCTCTAATCAGTTCTGGTTCATTGCACATCACCCAATCCGGAATAGCTGATCCCCTAGTGGGCTCAACCTTGAGTTACTCTAAAAAGCCATCTCGTGGGCACTCTAGAAGTACCCCCTCCTGGAATGAAGCACCAGCCTGATTTTCCCAATCTACCCGCGTATTGAAATCCCTCGTGCCCTTTTGCCATGCATTTTCTATCTTCCATTGTCACTTGTAGACCACATCCGTACTCTGTTTGGGGGTCTGTATACATCTCCCATCAGGGTCTTTTTACCCTTGCAGTTCCTTAGCTCTGTCCACAATGATTCAACACCTTCTGGCTCTATGTCACTTCTTTTTAATGATTTGATTTTATTTTTTTTTACCAACAGAGGAACATCAGTCCCTCTGCCTTCCTGCCTATCCTGTTGATGCAATGTGCATCGTTGAATATTAAGCTCCCAGCTATAATCTTTCAGCCATGATTCAGTGATGCCAACAACATCATATCTACTAATCTGCGACTGTGCTGCAAGTTCATCTACCTTATTCCATATCCTGCGTGCATTCAGATACAACACCTGTTTGACTTTATCCACCTTTTACTTATCCTGTTGATGCACCATCAATAACTCACACTGAGACGTAGGCGAGATATCGGCTTTTATTGACTGGAAGAAGGAACCAGGAGTGAGTGTCTATCATACAAGGTCTTGGAGACTGAGCGTCAGGCCGCAGGTCTCCTTTATACAGGGGCCTGTGGGAGGAGCCACAGGAGCAGTCAGCAGGGGCGTGTCCCGACAGGCACATAGTTCACCACACCTGTTCACTGCAATTTTGCTCTATCAACAGCCTCTCCTCACTACACATTACCTCACCTTCAGCGCTATTATCCTCCTTTCCAACAATACTTCTTGCATTGAGATATAGGCAACTCAGGTTACAGTTGCACTATGCTCAGCTTTTTGATCCCTAACTTTGAGGTCTTACCAACATTGGCCTCCACAACCGCTCCACTAACTGTTCTGCACTCTGATTCACATCCCCCTGCAACTCTAGTTTATGTCCCACCCTGCAGCATTAACTCTAGTTTAAACTCCACCTGCTAGCATATTGGTCCCCCTCCAGTTCAGATGCAAACTGTCCCTTCTGTATAGGCGTCACCTTCCCTGGAAGAGAGACCAGTGATCCAAAAATCTTCTGCCCTCCCTCCTACACCAACTCCTTTGCCATGTATTAAACTGTCTAATCTTCTGTAATCTGGCCTCATTAGCACATGGCACAGGTAGGAATCCAGAGATCACAACCCTGGAGGTCCTACCCTTGAACTTAGCACCTAACTTCCTGAATTCCCTCTGCAGAACCTCGTTGCTCATCTGATCCATGTCATTGGTACCGACATGGACCACAACCTCTGGCTGTTCACTTTCCCATGTCGTGGTTTCTTGAAAAAACCAGGAGACGCAGAAGATTCTTCGAGAAATTTAAGCCTTTATTTGCAAACAAAAGCTGAGACAATTAATGAACGTGTTACTAATTGCCCGCCGGGCCTTGTACACAGTATTCTTTATAGTACTTTCTTATCTCAGTTACATTAACATATCTTCTTACCACCAGCACATTAGTTTCTTGATTCACCACCAGTATTTTTTGTTCAGTAGCTTATACTTGTTCTAGTCTACTCCCTGGAACACGTGTCCCTCTCCCTGGCTTTGACTGGTTTTCATACTATCTCACCATCGCACCCCTCCACCACCATTATCTCTACATGCTTACTTTCACTGTTAGCTACATTCTTAAGGCACTGATGTGTTCAATAGTACAGAGGCAATACAGAGATTACATTCTGGCCAATAAGTTGGATACATAGCAAATAGCAAACACAAGGTCAAGGCTGGCCACGTAGTTCTGGCCAGACAGCAAACAATGCAACTTTATTCTCCAATACCCACTTAAGAATGCTGAAGACTCAATTTGAGATGTGCTGAACCCTGGCACCCGGGAGGCAGCATATATGTAGTTTGACGATAAAATTTACTCTCCCAGAAAATCTCCTGTCCATCCCGCTGACTAATGAATCCGCTATCACCACGGTTTGGCTCTTCTTCTCCCTTCACTTCTGAGTCACAGAGGCAGACTCAGTGCCAGAAACCTGACCTCTTTTAGGTTATCCCCCTGTCAGTATCCAAAGTGATATTCCTGTTGTTGAGGGGGAGGCCATTGTTTATCCTTGTACTATCTGGATGTACCGATGTGATGAAATGGATGGAATATAAAACAAAGTGTTTCACTATACCTCGATACACGTTGCTTTGTAAATTTCCACAGACGTACCATGGCGAGCATTCCAACTGGTTACATCATCATTTGGTATCAGGGTGCTACTGCACAGGATGAAAATCAGCTGCAGAAAGTTATGAACTTAGTCAGCTCCATCATGGGCACTAGCCTCTGTAGTGTCCAGGACATCTTCAAGGAGCAATGCCTCAAAAAGTCAACATCCATCAGTAAGGAGCCCATCACCCAGGACATGCCCTCTTCTCATTGCCACCATCAGGGAGGAGGGACAGGAGCCTGAAGCCCCCTCTTCTCTTTACTACCATCAGGGAGGAGGTACAGGTGCCTGAAGACCCCTCTTCTCATTACTACCATCAGGGAGGAGGTACAGGAGCCTGAAGACCCCTCTTCTCATTACTACCATCAGGGAGGAGGTACAGGAAGACCCCTCTTCTCATTACTACCATCAGGGAGGAGGGACAGGAGCCTGAAGACCCCTCTTCTCTTTACTACCATCAGGGAGGAGGGACAGGAGCCTGAAGACCCCTCTTCTCTTTACTGCCATCAGGGAGGAGGGACAGGAGCCTGAAGACCCCTCTTCTCTTTACTACCATCAGGGAGGAGGTACAGGAAGACCCCTCTTCTCATTACTACCATCAGGGAGGAGGGACAGGAGCCTGAAGACCCCTCTTCTCTTTACTACCATCAGGGAGGAGGGACAGGAGCCTGAAGACCCCTCTTCTCTTTACTACCATCAGGGAGGAGGGACAGGAGCCTGAAGCCCCCTCTTCTCTTTACTACCATCAGGGAGGAGGTACAGGAGCCTGAAGACCCCTCTTCTCATTACTACCATCAGGGAGGAGGTACAGGAGCCTGAAGACCCCTCTTCTTATTACTACCATCAGGGAGGAGGGACAGGAGCCTAAAGACCCCTCTTCTCATTACTGCCATCAGGGAGGAGGGACAGGAGCCTGAAGACCCCTCTTCTCATTACTACCATCAGGGAGGAGGGACAGGAGCCTGAAGACTCCTCTCCTCTTTACTACCATCAGGGAGGAGGGACAGGAGCCTGAAGACCCCTCTTCTCATTACTACCATCAGGGAGGAGGGACAGGAGCCTGAAGACTCCTCTCCTCTTTACTACCATCAGGGAGGAGGGACAGGAGCCTGAAGACCCCTCTTCTCTTTACTATCATCAGGGAGGAGGGACAGGAGCCTGAAGACCCCTCTTCTCTTTACTACCATCAGGGAGGAGGGACAGGAGCCTGAAGACCCCTCTTCTCTTTACTACCATCAGGGAGGAGGGACAGGAGCCTGAAGACCCCTCTTCTCTTTACTACCATCAGGGAGGAGGGACAGGAGCCTGAAGACCCCTCTTCTCTTTACTACCATCAGGGAGGAGGGACAGGAGCCTGAAGACTCCTCTCCTCTTTACTACCATCAGGGAGGAGGGACAGGAGCCTGAAGACCCCTCTTCTCTTTACTACCATCAGGGAGGAGGGACAGGAGCCTGAAGACCCCTCTTCTCATTACTACCATCAGGGAGGAGGTACAGGAGCCTGAAGACCCCTCTTCTCATTACTACCATCAGGGAGGAGGGACAGGAGCCTGAATGCCCGTCTTCTCATTACTACCATCAGGGAGGGGGTACAGGAGCCTGAAGACCCCTCTTCTCATTACTACCATCAGGGAGGGGATACAGGAGCCTGAAGACCCCTCTTCTCATTGTTACCATCAGGGAGGAGGTACAGGAGCCTGAAGACCCCTCTTCTCATTACTACCATCAGGGAGGAGGTACAGGAGCCTAAAGACCCCTCTTCTCATTACTGCCATCAGGGAGGAGGGACAGGAGCCTGAAGACCCCTCTTCTCATCACTACCATCAGGGAGGAGGTACAGGAGCCTGAAGACCCCTCTTCTCATTACTGCCATCAGGGAGGGGGTATAGGAGCCTGAAGACCCCTCTTCTCATTACTACCATCAGGGAGGAGGTACAGGAGCCTGAAGACCCCTCTTCTCATTACTACCATCAGGGAGGAGGTACAGGAGCCTGAAGACCCCTCTTCTCAGTACTACCATCAGGGAGGAGGTACAGGAGTCTGAAGACCCCTCTTCTCATTACTACCATCAGGGAGGAGGTACAGGAGCCTGAAGACCCCTCTTCTCATTACTACCATCAGGGAGAAGGCACAGAAGCCTGAAGACACACACTCAATGATTCAGGAACAGCTTTCTTCCCCTCTGCCATCCGATTTCTGAATGGACATTGAACCAATGAACACTACCTCACTGCTTTTTATCAAAGTTCAAAGTAAATTTTATTTTCAAAGTACATATATGTCACCATATACAACCCTAAGGTTCATTTTTCTGCAGACATACTCAGGAAATCTGTAGAATAATAACAATACATAACAGGATCAATGAAAGATCAACCAGAGTGCAGAAGACAAGAAACTGTGCAAATGCAAATATAAATAAACAACAATAAATAACGAGAACATGAGATAATAAGATAAAGTGTCCTCAGAGTGAGCTCATTGGTTGTAGGAACATTTCAATGATGGGGCAAGGAAGTGTAGTTATCCCATTTTGTTTAAGAACCGGATGGTTGAGGGGTAGTCACTGTTCTTGAACCTGGTGGTGTGAGTCCTGAGGCTCTTGTACCTGCTTCCTGATGGCAGCAGTGAGAAAAGAGCATGGCCTGGGTGGTGAGGATCTTTGATGATGGATGGTGCTTTTCTACGATAGAGTTTCATGGAGATGTGCTGAATGGCTAGGAGGGCTTTACCTGTAATGGACTACTTATTTAATTTAACTATTTTATATATATATATATATAATGTGTTGGCACGTGGCCTAGTGGATAAGGCATCGGTCTAGTGATTGGAAGGTCACTGGTTTGAGCCTCAGCTGAGGCAGCGTGTTGTGTCCTCGAGCAAGGCACTTAACCACACATTGCTCTGCGACGACACCAGTGCCAAGCTGCATGGGTCCTAATGCCATTCCCTTGGACAACACCGGTGCTGTGGAGAGGGGAAGGCTTGCAGCTTGGGCAACTGCCAGTCTCCCATACAACCCTGCCCAGGCCTGCGCTGTGGAAAACTTTCCAAGCTGCAAATCCATGGTCTCACGAGACTAACGCCTATGTGTCCTATACATATATATATATATAATATTATATTATATTATATTATACTATTTTATACATATATATATACTTACTGTAATTCGCAGTTTTTTCTCTATGGTTATGTATTGCATTGTACTGCTGTGGCAGAAAACAACAACGTTCACGACATACGCTGGTGATGTTAAACCTGATTCTGATTCTGAGCGCAGCGCGGTAGCGTAGTGGTTAGCACAACACTCTACAGTACAGGTGACCTGGGTTCAGTTCCCGTCGCTGCCTGTAAGGGGTCCCCGTGACTGCGTGGATTTCCTCAGGAAGGTCCAGTTCCTTCCCACAGTCTAAAGGCACACTGGTTGATTGTTTAATTGGTCTTAGTAAATTGTCCAGTGACTACTCTCGGATTAAATTAGGGGATTGCTGTGTGGCACGACTGGAAGGAGCAGAGGGGCCTACTATGCTGTATCTCGATAAATAAATAAAATGCTCCTGTTGAGTTACTTTTCCATCCTTTGCTAGCTTTCGTGGTGCAATAAAATTTTACTTGATTAACCTCTCAGGAAGCACCTTGGGGCATATTTGCAATCTCAGTGACACTTTATAAATACAAAATCCTGCCGTTGTAATCTACAAGCCATGCCATAACTCACAAAAATTGTGTCCTGCTGAAATCGGGAACAAAGCAAGTAACAAGAATTGGGCTTGGAAGGATCAGGCTTGCAACTTAACCTGCGTCAGTGGAGCATTCTACACAAGGAGACAATTCATTGCCGCTGAAAAGCCCTTTGCAAGGCTGTGGTGTTTGCAACGACAAGCCCATCTGCTCTTCATTTCGCTCCCAGCAGGAGTGACCGCGCAGCGGAATGACATCACTAGTGTGCATTGTGTGAAGTCTGGTGTAGTGGAAATAGTCGAGCTCTGTCTGGTTAGGTGAAGAGTTAATCAAGTTGTTTCAGCATTTGAAAGGCTTAGCATGATCCCTCACACTGACACCCCCGAACACCCCCACCCGCTCACCTCCCATTCCCTGAACCGAGACGGATAACTTCACTCACCTCAGCACTGCACCGATTCCACAACCTGTGGACTCACTTTCGAGGATTCTTCAGCACGTGCTTAGAAAGATTTAATTCCTTAATTTTCTTTCTGTATTTGCTCAATTTATCTTATTTTGCACATCGGTTGTTTCAAAGGTTCAGGCGTAAAAAAAGTGAAATAAATAGTTTTGTGGTCTGTCCGGAAGATGCCGGCAAAGGGAGCATTGTATGCAGGCGCCATCTTGGCCGGAAGTATTATTTGTCAGTCTTTGTAGGTAGATTTTCATTAACTTTATTGTATTTCAGAATCAGAATCAGAATTAGATTAAATATATTGTGACAGCAGTACATTGCAATATAGGAGAAAAAGAAAACTGAAATATACAAATATTTCAACTTTCTTTGAAAAATAATCTATCGATATATATATTAAATAGTTAAATTAAAAATGTTGTGTAAAAAATAGGAAATAATAAAAAAAATTAGAGAGGTAGTGTTCTTGGGTTCAATGTCCACTCAGAAATCTTTATTTCTATTCTGAATACCTACAGGAAAATGAATCTCAGATGACATATATGTCCTTTGATAATAAATTTACTTTGAACTTTGAACTTTGAACAAGCCAATGACTGCAGGGCATTCAGGGCTGGTTAACAAATGCAGGGTCTCCCTCAGAGACCCTGCGAGTGAATAAATATTTTGAATAACTTCCAAAACTTTGTGGCTTGTTTTCCCTCCTCCTCTCCCTTTGGAACTCGATTTCCAATGCATGTTTTGATTTCCGTGGCTTTCTTCCAGGTTTGGGCTTTAGTTTATATTGTCGGGCTCGGACGCCCAGCCCCACCTTCTTGAGTATAACAAGGCCATCTGCTGAAAGTGCTGAATGCTGCTCATGTTTATATTGACAGGTCTGCTGCTCGCCAGCCGTTAGAGGCTCATTGTCACCCTCTCAGCCATCTGGACTCTTGTGTGCCTTTTACAACAGGCCAGACTGCTAACACCATCTGAAGGCATCAGCAGATGTCACAAGCCCAGTCGTACATTGGACGTGGATGCTGACAATGTCACTCCCCCGGCCGACATCACTTTCCTACCCCCCCCTGGAATCGCATTCCCGTTGCAGGAGGTAACTAGCCTGGGGAGGTTTAAAACGGTCACAGAACAGGTCAGGTCTCGAACTCATTCAGCGCGCCCGCTGTGTGTAATCATCCCTTTGTCTCTTCCTCAAACGAGGGACCATCGCTTGTAAACAGATCAGCCAGAAGCTCTCAAAGGGACTAAAGGTCTTAGAAACAGGAAAAACGGTGCCAAGCATTTGTTGCGTCAGATAATTACAGGGCAGCCAGTGTGCTGAGGTGTTACCGTAGACCGCATGAGGGAAGTTGCAGTTGTATCCCCATGGATTCTGATCCGGATTTATTCAGATCTCAAAGTTTCAAACTATGTTTATTATCAAAGTATGTACATAGCACTGTGCAGAAGTCCGAGGCACGTATACATAGCTAGGGCGCCTCAGACTATTGTACAGCTCTTTATTTGTCAACGTGGAGCGGAGAGTGAATTTGTAAATCTTGCAGGAGCAGAGGATGTTGGGAATGGTGAGGGTTGAGCGCTTTGGAAGTGGTGTGGGACAGGTGGCAAAGAAGGATTGCCAGGGGCGGGTGGTGGAGTGAGTGTAGACACACCCAGCCCTGAGACACCAGAAGTCATTTGATTCCAAACAGTTGTTTTATTGATCGTTACAGAATGTCTCTCTGGTGCTTCCTGCTCCCTCTCCCTCTCCCTTCCCCTTTTCCCAACCATGATTCCCTTCTCCCTGCCCCCCTTCCCACTCTCAGTCCACAATAGAGACCCATATCAGAATCAGGTTTATCACCACTCACATATGTCCTGAAATTTGTTCTTTTGTGTGGCAGCAGTACAGTGCAATGTGTACAATTACTACTGTACTGTGCAAAGTCTTAGGCACGCCATGTATAAGCCTTTTGCAGAGTGGTGTACGTCATCATATACAAACCTGAGGTTGACGTTCTTGTAGGCATTTACAGTAAACAAAGAATCAATGACAAGCTACACACAGGGTCTGAGAAATAACCAAGCTGTGCAAATACAAAACAACAAACAAACAAATGAATAAATAATACTGACAACACGAGCTGTCGAGTTCATGAAAATGTGTCCGTAGGTTTTGGAATCAGTTTATTGTTGAGGTGAGTGAAATTATCCCTGTTGGCAATAACTGTTTCTGAACCTGATGGTGTGGAACCTCAGAACGAGCAGCACCAAGAAGAGAACATAGCCAGGGTGGTGGGGGTCCTAGATGATGGATGATGGCAGTGCTCCATGAAAGGGAGGGCTTCTTACGTGATGGACTGTGCTGTAGCCATAACTCCCCGTTGAACATCGACGGCTCCTCGGTAGAGATCGTTAAGAGCACCAAATTTCTTGGTGTTCATCTGGCGGAGACTCTCACCTGGTCCCTCAACACCAGCTCCATAGCAAAGAAAGCTCAGCAGCGTCTCTACTTTCTGCGAAGGCTGAGGAAAGCCCATCTCCCACCCCCCCATCCTCATCACATTCTACAGGGGTTGTATTGAGAGCATCCTGAGCAGCTGCATCACTGCCTGGTTTGGAAATTGCACCATCTCGGATCGCAAGACCCTGCAGCGGATAGTGAGGTCAGCTGAGAAGATCATCGGGGTCTCTCTTCCCGCCATCACGGACATTTACACTACACGCACATCCGCAAGGGAAACAGCATTATGAAGGACCCCACGCACCCCTCGTACAAACTCTTCTCCCTCCAGCATTCTGGGAAAAGGCACTGAAGCATTCGGGCTCTCACGACCAGACTATGTAACAGTTTCTTCCCCCAAGCTATCAGACACCTCAATACCCAGAGCCTGGACTGACACCTTGCCCTATTGTCCTGTTTATTATTTATTGTAATGCCTGCACTGTTTTGTGCACTTTATGTAGTCCTGGGTAGGTCTGTAGTCTAGTGTAGTTGTTTTTTCCCTCTGTATTGTTTTTCACGTAGTTCAGTCTAGTTTTTGTACTGTGTCATGTAACACCATGGACCTGAAGAAACGTTGTCTCATTTTTACTATGTACTGTACCAGCAGTAATGGTTGAAATGACAATAAATTGACTTGACTTAATTACTTCTTGTAACCTTTTCTGCACCTGATCACTGGTGTTTTCGTACCATGATGCAATTAATCAGGATACTCTCCGTTGTGCATCTATAGAAGTTTGTCAAAGTTTTGGGTGTCATTCCAGATCATCTTGCTGCTTGCATTAGAAAGGAGTTACAGGGGCCTCAAGACCCAAACCATCAGGTTCAGGGGCAGTTAGGACTCTTCAGCCATCAGGCTCTTGAACCGGAGAGAATACCTTCCCTCAACTTCACTCACTCCAGCTGATGGAGTCACTTTCGAGGATTTGTCATCTCATGTTCCCACTATTTATTGCTTATTTATTTATTACTATTATTTTATGTTTTATTTAATTTTTTTGTATTTGCTCAGTTTGTTGCCTTTTGCACATTGGTCGTTTGTCCATTCTGTGAGTTGTGAGCAGTTTGGATTCTATTGTGTATCTTTGTATTTACTGTGAATGCCCACAAGAAAATTAATCTCAGGGTAATATATATGTATGTACTTTGATAATAAATTTACTTTGAATTTTGAACGTTATTAGTTGAAACACTAGTTTCAGAGTCAAGAAGTCGTGTTGCAGATTTATAAAGTGCCGATTAGGCCACACCTGGGCTATTGCATTTAGTTCTGGGCACCACATTAAAGGACGGACTCACTGCAATATTTACTGATTTAGAGATACAGCAGGGTGGCAGGTTGGAGATATGTCTCTACCGAAGGAGATGTAAGGTGCTTCTTCTCTCTGAAAGCCTGCAGGTCACCCTTGGGCAAGGTGTAGCACCTGCTTAGCCCCCTGATCAGGGTCCCGTGAAGCCATGGGAGCAGGTGGTGGATGGTCGTATGAGCAGCTGGTGCAGATCACAAGTCCTGGTTATGCGACCACCGACGCCAGGCAGACAATCTCTGAGGAGTCAGAATCAGAATCAGATTTAATACCACCGGCATATGTTGTAAAATTTGTTAACTTTGTGGCAGCAGTAGAATGGAATACATGATAAATAAATACAGAGAAAACTAAAATTGAGGTACAGTAAGTATATTTGTAACAATTAAGTTGAAATAAATAGAGCAAAATAAAATAACCAAAAAACCAGTGAGGTGGTTTTCATGGGTTCAATGTCCATTCAGAAATTGGATGGCAGAGGGGAAGAAGGGATTGAAGAGACTTAAGCAGGCACATGGATGATAGAAAAAAGGAGGGAAGGTTAGATTGATATTGGAGTAGGCTAAAGGGCTGGCACAACATTGTGGGCCAAAGGGCCTGTACTGTACTGTTCTATATTTTCAGTTCAGCCTATTATATTATATTGTGCAGACCTATGTATACCTAATGCACAATCTATCTGGATCAGAGACTTCATACAGCAATTCTGGAAATGGTTCAAGTAAATGTCCATCATTGGCTAAGTCATACGACATGGCACATAATGATGATGTTGAAACATCAAGAATAATTCAAAGTTCAAAGTACTTCAGTTATCGAAGTATGTATACTTGATACAATCTTGAGATTCACCTCCTTGCAGGCAGCCACAAAACACAAAAGCCCCAAAACAGCCCGTTAAAAAAAAAAGACCGTCAAACCCCCAGTGCGCAGAGGGAAAAAAAAACGCGCAAACAATAAAAGTAAGCAAGTAGCATTCGGAACGGAAGTTTGATGAAGGACACGAGGGCAGACATACGGCAGCCGGAGCAGGCCGCAGCCTCAGTTCAGCACAGAGCTGAGTAAATGCCACAGAGCAGCGGGCAGAACCAGCCCGTCCCGACACCCTGACCTTTCCAATCTGGTCCGGAGCTCATATCGTCCAAACATCAGGTTGTTCCTCGCTTTTGGGGCCTGGACCATGCTGCCAAGGTGATTGGAGGAAAGTATAGGGGGACGTCAGAGGTAAGCACTTTACATGGAGAGTGGCGGGTGGGTGGAATGCCCTGCCACGGGTGACGGAAGAGGCAGATACATTAGGGATAGTTAAGAAGCTCATAGATAGGCACATGGATGATAGAAAAGTGGAAGGAGGCAAAGGTTGGACTGAGTTTAGAGTAGATTAAAAGGTTAGCGTAACATCATGGAAGGCCTGTGCAGTGCTGTGGTGTTCTATGTGCTTTGTAAGTGCTTCAGGTTGAGTTATTTGTAAATAGAGCTCCAACAAACAGGCTTTGTATCCATTAATCACTGTGGCAGAAGCACAGAAGACAGGTTTCACTGGACGCATAGGCAGAGCTAAGTTCAAAGGGCAGGAGGGGGTCAAAGTCCAGATTTTCCATCCTTCGGCTTCCTTCCCTGGAAGTGCAGAGTGGTAGTGTCAGAAGCCCCGAGGCTGCAGGCAGGAACAGTGGGATTGGTTGTGCACAGCGAGAGGAGCAGTAGGAAGGTGGCGTCACCATCAATCAACACGTGCTTTAGCTTCAGCAGGCAAAGTGTGTTCTCTGCATCTCAGAAGCACCAAACCCATAGCAACGCATATAGAACGCTGGAGGAGCTCAGCAGGTCGGGCAGCATCTACAGAAATGAATGAACAGGCGACATTTCAGGCCCAGACTCTCCTTCAGGACTGGAAAGGAAGGGGGAAGACACCAGAATTAAAAGGTGGGGGGGGGGGAAGGGGAGAGGGAGGAGAATAGATAGGAAGTGATAAGTGAATTCGGGTAGGTAGGAAAGATAAAGGGTTGGAGATGAAGGAATCTGATAGGAGAAAGGGAAGGAGGAAGGGCACCGTGGGAAGTGATAGGCAAGTAAGAAGAGGTAAAAGGCCAGAGAGTGAAATAGAAGAAGAGGGGAGGGGGGAGGGGAACTTAATGGAAGGAGAAATCAATATTCATGCCATCATGTTAAAGGCAAAACCAGATGGAATATATAGATAAGGATTTTAAGTTCCTGGACAATTTCCTGTCCAAAGCTCTACCTCAAGAAAATTAACCACAGGATTGTATGTGGTGACATACTGTATAGGAACTTTGATAATAAATTTACTTTGAACTTTGAAAGCTCTACTCTTGACACCATCCCTCCCGGAAGGTACCCACAGTGGGGCTTGCGGTGAAAGCCAATGCTTCCGACAACCACACGACCTGCCGACCGACTGTCCGCAGGAACGGACCAGCGCTAGTTTGATAGGCTCACATCAGTTATGAAGTAACACCTCAAAGAGATCAATTGATTGCTGAAAGAAAGAGTCACTTAAAAAAATATCTTCATAGCAACACACACAAAATGCTGGAGAAACCCAGCAGGTCAGGCAAATGAATGAACAATCGACATTTCGGGCTGAGACCCTTCTTCAGAACTGAGAAGGAAGGGGGAAGATGCCAGAATAACAAGTTTGGGGCAGGGGAAGGAGGATAGATGGAAGGTGATAGGTGAAGCCAGGTGGGAGGGGAAAGGTCAAGGAGCTGGAGAAGAAAGAATCTGATAGGTGACAGTGGACTTCAGGAGAACGGGAAGGAGCAGAGGAGTAACATTCAGAACTGAGTTAATTTTTTTTATGTTGTTCCGGTCTACACAAGGTTCTCATTGAATCTTATTGCTGTAAGCAAGAGAAACAGCAAATAATTGTCACACTGAAGTATTAAGTTACTCAAGTCAAGTCACTTTTATTGTCATTTCGACCATAACTGCTGGTACAGTACACCGTAAAAATGAGACAATGTTTTTTCAGGACCATGGTGTTACATGAAAAAGTACAAAAACTAGACTGAACTACATTAAAAAAACACAGAGAAAGCTACACTAGACTACAAACCTACACAGGATGACATAAAGTGCACAAAAACAGTGCAGGCATTACAATAAATAATAAACAGGACAATAGGGCAAGGTGTCAGTCCAGGCTTCGGGTATTGAGGAGTCTGATAGCTTGGGGGAAGAAACTGTTACATAGTCTGGTCGTGAGAGCCCAAATGCTTTGGAGCCTTTTCCCAGACGGCAGGAGGGAGAAGAGATTGTATGAGGGGTGCATGGGGTCCTTCATAATGCTGTTTCCTTTGCAGATGCAGCGTGTAGTGTAGATGTCTGTGATGGCAGGAAGAGAGACCCCGATGATCTTCTCATCTGACCTCACTATCCATTGCAGGGTCTTGCGATCCGAGATGGTGTAATTTCCAAACCAGGCAGTGATGCAGCTGCTCAGGATGCTCTCAATACAACCCCAGTAGAATGTGATGAGGATGGGGGGTGGGAGATGGACATCCCTCAGCCTTCGCAGAAAGTAGAGACACTGCCGGGCTTTCTTTGCTATGGAGCTGGTGTTGAGGGACCAGATGAGATTCTCCATCAGGTAAACACCAAGAAATTTAGTGCTCTTTAAGATCTCTACCGAGAAGCCGTCAATGTTCAGTGGGGAGTGGTCGCTCTGTGCCCTCCTGAAGTCAACAACCATCTCTTCTGTTTAGTTCACATTAAGAGACAGGTAGTTGGCTCTGCACCAGTCCGTTAGCCGCTGCACCTCCTCTCTGTAAGCTAACTCGTCGTTCTTGCTGATGAGACTCACCATGGTCAAGTAGTCAAGTCCCCAAATGCCAACACTTTGCTGCTAGTGATAGATAAACTGTTGCGATCCTTGAGAGAAAATCTCTTACATAATAAAATATTTATGATGAAATATTTGGCTGGGTGGCTCTTGGCCAATTTAAGCCTGCAGCTCAGGGGATTTTCCAGTGTGTAGGTCACTAGACACTCAGTGTCCACTTTACTAGATACCTCCTGTACTTCATAAAGTGGCCACTGAATGTATGTTCATGGTCTTCTGCTGCTGTAGCCCGTCCGCTTCAAGGTTGGACGTGTTGTGTGTTCGGAAATACTCTTCTGCACACCACAGTTTTAAGAAGTGGTGATCAGAGTTACTTTTGCCTTCCTGTCCTCTTGAGCCAGTCTGGCTATTCTCCTCTGACCTGGCTCATTAACACAAAATGCTGAAGGAACAGTGTCCTACCGGAAGGTTTTGACCTGAAACGTTGACTGCACTTTTTTCTGCAGATGCTGCCTGACCTGCAGAGTTTCTCCAGAATTTTGTGTTGCTTAGATTTCCAGCATCTGCAGATTTTCTCTTGTCTCTCATTTACAAGTATTTTTGTTTATCGCACCGTTCTCTGTATAGTCTGGAGACTGTTGTGTGTGAAAACTCCAGGAGATCAGCAGCTTCTGAGATACTCAAACCACTCCATCTGGCACCAGCAATCATTCCACGGTCAAAGTTACTTAGATCACATTTCATCCCCCGTTCTGATGTTTGGTCTGAACAACAACTGAACTTCCTTTAGTGATTAATTTATCCATAAGCAGCACAGAATAGACCCCTCTGGCTCTTCGAGCTGCACCACCCAACAATCCCCCTGCATGATTTTATGAATTGAGTTGCTACCATGTGATTATCTGATTAAATACTTGCATTAGTGAGCAGGTATACAGGTGTACTAATAAAGTGGCCGCTGACTGTGAGTGACCACTGCTGTCATGTGATCATTTATTTATTGAGATACAACGCAGAATCACATCACCCAGTAATCCCCATTTTACAACTTAATTCAGCAATTAACCAATTAACCTACAGGTACGTCTTTAGACTGTGGAAGAGCTCAGGGGAGACCCATTCGGTCACAGGGAGAATGTACAAACTCCTTACAGGCAGGGTGGGAATTGAACCCAGGTCACCGGTACACTAAAGTGTTGTGCTAACCACAATGCCACCATGCCATATGCGAGTTTAGCCTTAATCTGAACTAATATCTATTTCAATAAGCTGAGGTAACAAAAGGACTTCTTCTTCCTTCTTTCTTAGTCCTGATGAAGGGTCTCAGCCCGAAGCGTTGACTATTGATTCATTTCCATGGATGCTGCCTGACCTGCTGAGTTCCTCCAGCATCTTGTGTGCATTGCCTTGGTAACGAATTGTGCTTAAACCATTTGCATCAATTTTTGCCGCTTGAGATCCGCACCATCATGCAGTAAACATTGGTGTGCCAAAATATCTGCCGTTCACTTTCCAAGTTGACTTGCTGTAAAGACCAGAGAGGAGGAGTGGGCTCATCAATGACTCCATCTCGAAGTGGCAAGGGAAGACCGAAGCATCGAGGTGAATGCGGAGCGGGTCATTGACGGTTCCCGACGCAGACACTCAGCAGCCGGGTTGGCACATTCAGCATTCGGGACCAGGCGGCAGTCACTCTTTACGGAGGGACTGATTTCGTGCAGCAGCGCTCCTCACAGGCAGCTGAAAAGACATTTCCCGTCTTCTGAGATTGATGTGATTAGTGGACTGTACTCTATCTTGGTCTCCTTCAGGTTTTTGGAGTTTTCTTTCTTGTGGACGAATGGAGGGTGTGTGATCTGTTTATATTTTTGTGTGTGTGGGTGGGGTTGGGTGTTCGGTATTATTGTTGCTGTTCTTTTCTGCGAGTGAGGGGGTTCGGGATTTTTGTGAAGGGGTTTGTTGATTGTTATTGTGGCTGTTTTTTGCTGCGGGCAAGGGGTGATCTTGGGCTTTACAAGTTTTGTTTCTCATCTTTTTTGTGCTGGGGCTGGGGGGTGGGGAGCAGGGGAAGTTGGAGTCTTTTCTTTCATCAGCACCCATGGTCTTTCTGTATTTAATGGCTATCTGGAGAAGACAAATGTCAGACTTGTACTGTACATGCACACTTTGACGATAAAATGAAGCTGTGAATCTTCTTTTAAAAAAAATGAACTTTTGAAAATTACATTAGGATTTTAGTAAAAACAGGAATAGTTTATGCATCCTGACTCAGTACTGACCTATACTCAGTAGCGGGATGACGGTGTGGAAGTATATCTCTACCAAAGGAGCTGGAAGGTGCTCCTTCCCTCCGCTAGCCTGCAGGTCACCCTTGGGCAAGGTGTAGCACCTGCTTAGCTACTCCATTCAGGGTGATGTGAAGCCATGGGAGTAAATTGTGATGGTCATATGAGCAACTGGTGCATATCTCAATTCCTGGTTATGTGACTACTGGCAATCTCTGAAGAGTATTGATAAAGGCTGGGGCCACTTGTCTTGTAAAGAAATTGCCCGTAAAAAGGCAAAGGCAGACCACTTCTGTCGAAAAATTTGCCAAGAATGATCATGGTCATAGATGGACCATGATCGCCTATGTTGTATGACATAGTACATAATGATGATGTCATATGGTATGGCACATAATAATGATGATTATAACATGGTACAAAATGATGATGATGCAGCCACTGTCACATACAAATAGCTACTTGGAGCCATAGGTGAAAGCTAAGCATCTGATGGGGACCAAAGTTGTGTGGGCTGCCCCAGAATGGACACGACAAACCCTTTCCTGGTCACCCATGTGACAAATAAAGCTAACCTTCTTAATTTTTAATAAAGTGAACTCTAGGCTGTCGAGCCTAACATCCTTGCTGAGAAGATTACTGAAGGGGATTCTGAAAGTCAGGATTTGTCTGCAGTTGGAAAGGCAATGACTGATTAAGGATGGTCAGTATGCCGTTACGTGTGGGAATTTGATCTCACAAATTTCAGTTTTCTAAAGCACTGACCAAGAAGAGTGTTGAAGCTGGGCCAGTAAATGTCGTTTAAATGGTATTTAGCGAAGCTTTTGACAAGGTTAGATCACATGGGATCCGTGTTGAGCTAGCCAACTTGATATAAATTGAGTTAGTGGAAGGAGTCTGTGACAAGAGGCCTATCAAGGACCCAAATGCAGAAATATCCGAGACTAGAATCAAGACTGAGAAGAGAACAGGATTCTTGTCTAGATCCTAGATGAGAACATAACAAGACTAGATGTGAATCCAAATGAGGCAGAAATCCCGAACGCAATTGCAGACCGAACCAAAGTTGAGCTGACAGTTGAGCATTGAAACTGAGTTCAGGTGCTCTTTAAATATTCAAACCTTGGTGCCAAAGCATGGCTGCCAATTAGCGAAGTAGGGTAGAATCTTTAAAGGGACCGTGCCAGCTATCCATATTCCAGAGAATTCAGAGTGTCTGAACTCTGGAGGTTGGGAGCGTACTGTAACAGAGTCAAAGTTGTGAAGGTTTGCTTTGTAGACTGGAGGTCTGTGCCCAGTGAAGTGCTGGGTCCTCTATTGCTTGTCATATATAGTATATTGATTTGCACATTAATATAAGCATCTGATATAAGTTTACACCTACATTGGTGGTGTGGTAGATAATGAAGTAGCTTGTCTAAGATTACTGTGAAAGTGGGCCAAGTAATGGCAGATGGAATGCAATTTGGACAAGAGTAAAGTGATGCATTTTGGGGAGTTACACAATGACCGGACACAGATAATGAAAGACGAGGCCCAGAGGAACATTGTAGAATAGAGAAATCTAGGGGTACAAGCATGCAGGTGAGGAGTAAATGGTTCTGAGAGGATTGAAAGGATTTGTTTTTCTACCCAGAAGGTGTCCAGAATAAGGAATGATTCTGGAAAGACCTGAGAAGTTGGTGAAGATAAGTATTCTCCTAACACTTAAGAAGCTTCTGGGATTGGCAAGGTAGAGTCAACCTTGGTACCTCTGCCATAAACAGACCCAAGTTTGAGCTTGGGGCTATAACCCATCCTGTAAAAGCCCAGTGCTACAGAAACTTCAAAGATCTCCTCCCCTGGAGAGGAAGGATCTTCGCCTGAAAGACGTGGTGTATGGAGTCATGTGGTCTAAGCAGAAGGCACAAGGCCAAACAACCTTCTATTAGCCCAAGATGGAGGACTCTGGTGAGCTGCTATTGGTGGCCTATGCCCCAGTCAGGGTGATTAGTTTAAGAAGAACTGGTGCCATGAGGGATTAGCTATGCACAATAGACCATAGCGCCATGGAATCAAGACGTTGATGGCTGGCAAGCAAATGGAAGGCCAAAGGTTCTGTTCCTGTGTCGTGTGATTCCATGGCGCTATGGTGTAATACTTGCAAGTTTAGTAATGACTAACTTGAAATCTTATGTTCACAAATCAAGTTCTAACTGTGGTGAACACCTCGGTTGGGAAACAATTACACCTGTCAGATGGACATCCTGGCACCTCCAGCTCTGTAAGCAAGAAAACAGTTTGTGTTGCTAGCGTTGGAATCTGTAAGATTTTTTTTAACAGATTTATACTTAAGCACCTGTTTTATACTTTAAAAGTAACAGCTCTTAGAGATTTTCCAACAGTAGTGGCTGGAATTATTTTCAAGAAAGCTTTGAATCGTCGTCTATGCTGGCTAATATTGTTGGACAACAAGTTTTTTATGAACTTGTTGCTTCTTCAGAATTTTATTTTGTTTAGGATAGACCGCTTGAAACTGAACATAAAGATAATTTCAGACTACTTGTATCACGTAGGAATTTGGAGAAACAAGAAATTAACTTCTACCGAATATAACGCATTTAATTGCATAACAGTGCTGACGATTTGTAATAGTTCAACTAAGCTAAAAATGTTCTGTTGGTGATTTTCATTTGTACTCAGTGTCGTGGCTTCTCGCTTAAGTGTCCAACAATAATCAGCCGGCGTTGATGGATTCCGGTTGCCCTGATACTGTTTCTCCATGACCACAACGTCCTGGTGAAACCTTTCACCGTGCTCGTCACTGATAGCACCAAGATTTGCAGGAGGGAAGTCTAAATGGGATTGGAGAAATTAATCTTTAGTGACATGTTGCACTTCACTGTTTTATACGCTTGAAGCATGTTGTCATCTAGCTGCACATAGTTTGATGCTCTGTAGTTACCAAGAAAATTTTCAACAACATCCTTGAATGCCTTCCATGTGATTTTCTCCAGTCCCACGAGAAGTTCTTCAAATTGCCTGTCATTGATGACCTGTTTGATTTGTGGACCAACAGAAATGCCTTCCTTTAATCTTGGCATCAGTTATTCTGGCATTAATTCTGAATTGAAATAATAAGTATAGGTGATTTCAGACAAACGATGCGTGATAGGGAAATTTCATGGTGATTTTCATGAATGGCAGCCCAAAATCCATACAATACACCCAAAAGTATTCAGGAAGCAAAATCTGGGTTGTCCAGTGTATTTTAAGACACATAGGCATCTTGGTATCTCAGGACATTTCTAGTTAACCAAGAGCATACCCTGGTCATTAGCAGGAGCGGTTAGATTAATATTTCAGGTAGTATTCAGAAAATACTCTAAATTTGTGCCTGGCTGTCAGTATTAGCTGCCTTCCTGTATCTTTTAGTATTAATTTTGAAGCTCCTGTTCTTGTTTTTAAAGCTCTCAATGATCTGGGATGGGATACATCACAGAATTGTTTTTATTTTACAGTCCTGCTCGAGCCCTCAGGTCTTTTTCCACTGGTCTCTTTAATTTAAACAATCTCCCTCAAACGATAATTGGCAGGCCATCCTTTTTTGAACAATACTCCTAAGCTGCCACTGCCTGTGAGGAGTTTGTATGTTCTCCCCTTGACTGCATAGGTTTTCTCCGGGTGCTCCAGGTTCTTCCCATAGTCCAAAGACGTACCGGTTGGTCAGGTAATTGGTCATTGTAACTTGTCCCATGATTAAGCTAGGGTTAAATCGAGGATGCTAGGCGATGTGGCTCAAAAGGCCAGTAAGGCCTATTCCATGTTGTATTTCAAATAAATAAACTGTGGAATCTAATACATAAAATTAGGAAGGGTTGCAGACACAGTTGACACTTTCAAACACCATCTTGAAACCTATTTATTTCACCTTGCTTTTACCTAACATCATTTTGCCTTTGATTTTCACGTTTGTAATTTATCCCATTGCAAAGCACTTGAACCATATTATCTGTATGAAAAGTGCTCTCAACCTAGCACTCAATGTCAGTAAGATGAAAGAGCTGATTGTGGACTTCAGGAAGGGTAAGACAAAGGAACACACACCAATCCTCACAGAGGGATCAGAAGTGGAGAGAGTGAGGAGCTTCAAGTTCCTGGGTGTCAAGATCTCTGAGGATCTAACCTGGTCTCAACATATCGATGTAGTTATAAAGAAGGCAAGACAGCGGCTGTACTTTATTAGGAAGTAGTTTGAAGGGATTTGGCATGTCAACAAATACACTTAAAAACTTCTGTAGTTGTACCGTGGAAAGCATTCTGACAGGCTGCATCACTCTCTGGTATGGAGGGGCTACTGCACAGGACTGAAAGAAGCTGCAGTGGGTAGTAAATCTAGTCAACTCCATCTTGGGTACTAGCCTACAAAGTACCCAGTGCATCTTTAGGGAGCGGTGTCTCAGTCAGGCAGTGTCCATTATTAAGGACCTCCAGCACCCAGAGCATGCCCTGTTCTCACTGTTACCATCAGGTAGGAGATACAGAAGCCTGAAGGCACATACTCAGTGATTTAGGAATGTTTCTTCCCCTCTGCCATCTGATTCCTAAATGGATATTGAAGCTTTGGACACTACTTCACTTGTAAAATATACAGTATTTCTGTTTTTGCATATTTTTTAATAATCTATTCAATATGTGTAATTAGCTTTTTTATTATTATGTTTTATTTTATTTTATTTATTATTACTATTTTTTCTGCCTCTGCTAGATTATGTATTGCATTGAACTGCTGCTGCTAAGTTAACAAATTTCACGTCACATGCCGGTGATAATAAACCTGATTCTGATTTTATAAATGAGTTATTACTATACCTTTATTTTTTTCTCAGCTCATTCTGGTAAAACTTGAGGCACAGATATAAACAAACATATACATTTTTCCATTGCTAGGAACTTTTGGACTTTTCTGGGGGTGTTTAGTTTTATGGCTTTCTGGAGATTTACACAGATAATACTATGTAGCCTTAATTGTTTAATGCTATTGTGTAGTGACTTTGGGATGATACCATTTGTAGATATTATTATTGGGACAATGTATACCCTGTTCATGTTCCAGAGTCTTTCAATTTCCTCTTTTAATTCAGGAAATTTCTGGTGTTTTTCACACTGATTCCTATAAGTTATGTTTGTTTGAAATGGCTATATCTATTAAGTAAGTTTTTGTTTGTTTATCCTATATTATTATATCCGGATGGTTATTATGGATTGTATGATCTGTAATAACCAATCAGATATAACACGAGGAAATCTGCACATGCTGGAAATTCAAACAACACACACAAAATACTGGTGGAACGCAACAGGCCAGGCAGCATCTATAGGGAGAAGCACTGTTGACGTTTTGGGCCGAGACCCTTCGTCAGGACTAACTGAAAGGAAAGATAGTAAGAGATTTGAAAGTAAGAGGGGGGAGGGGGAAATGAGAAATGATAGGAGAAGACTGGAGGGGGTGGGATGAAGCTGAGAGCCGGAAAGGTGATTGGCAAAAGTGATACAGAGCTGGAGAAGGGAAAGGATCATGGGACCGGAGGCCTAGGGAAAAGAAAGGGGGAGGGGAGCACCAGAGAAAGAAAGAAAGGGAGAAGGGAGCATGATCCCATGATCCTTTCCCTTCTCCAGCTCTGTATCCCTTTTGCCAATCACCTTTCCGGATCTCAGCTTCACTCCACCCCCTCCGATCTTTTCCTATCATTTTGCATTTTGCCCTCCCCCTCCTACTTTCAAACCCCTTACTATCTTTCCTTTCAGTTAGTCCTGATGAAGGGTCTCGGCCTGAAACGTCAACAATTGTAATATAATTTGTGTTATCCTGACTCTAAAACTGAAACAGACTTGAGTCTTGATGAAGGGTTTCAGCCAAAATGTTGATGGTACTATTTTCCATAGATGCTGCCTGGCTGGCTGAGCTCCAGGATTTTGTGCATGTTGCTTGGATTTCCAGCATCTGCAGATCTTCCTGTTTGTGATCAGACTTGTATTTATAGTATTGTATGGTTTTTTGATGAATTTGTATTTTAAAGCAAGACTCTGGTGAATGATGTTTGTAAATGGTGATTGAGTTGAACTGCTGCAGGATCCCATCATGTATTGGATTGTTTCTGTTTTCTTTTGGCAATTTCTTGAATTTTCTGGTATTTTATTATGTATTTTTGATTCTTTTTTCTGTTAACCACTTACTTCTGTTTCTGGGAAGAGGTCTCCAACTCTGAGCCAGGCGTTCGACACTTGTCAACATCTAGTCTGCTCAGATCGTCAGGATGACTTCCATGGAGGGTCACGCTCTGCCATTGGTTAACCTTTACTTCAATAGTGTCAATTTCTTCAATTTTCTGGGTTCTGGTGTGTATTTCATATCAGAGTTACATATGCTTGTACAGAGTACTGGACCATGCTTTGTCTTCTATCCTTGGAAATTTTATCTGACTGTTGTGTAAATTTTTATTGTCTGTTATTCTTCTTTCTACTTTTGTCCCAGTTAGTGTTAATCTAAGCACATTCGAGTGTGAATAACTTTTTCTGAAATTTGTCCTTTCAGTGCCTATTTTTCTTTGTGAATTTTCCGGATTGGTTTCAGACCAAGATATTATGCCAAAATGATATGTTAATATGGGTATAGCAGAAGTATTTATTTCCTTTGTTATATTTTTTCCTGTTGAGCTCTGTTTGGCAGATTTTCTTAAGCCTGGAAGTAAATTCTTCTTCTCAATATTATTATTATTGCAGTCGGCCCTCCTTATCCACGAGTTCCGCGTGCGCGAGTTCAACCAACCACGAATCGAGAAAGCCCTGAGGCGCTCTTCCAGCACTTGCTGTTTGGGCACTATTCGCCTCGCATCTCGTTTGTTCACTACCTTGTTCCTGTGAAAAAATGGCTCCTAAAAAGCAATTAGATGGCCAAGGCAATTCCTCAAAGGCTAAGAGGGAGCGTAAAGTGCTACCTCTCGCCAAGAAAGTGGAAATATTAGATCTTTTGAAAAGTGGCACGTCGCGTTACAAAGTGGGCCGAAAGGTCGGCAAGAACGAAGCGAGCATTTGCACATTAAAGCAGAAAGAAGCTGAAATTCGTGGAGCCACTGCAAGATTTGTTGGATGATGCAAAGAAAAAGAGACAGCTTCCTATAACAATATTTCTAACTAAAACATCTGCAATTCTGAAGTCTCGACGTTCAACACTTGAGGAATCGCAGCCCTCAACCTCCACAGATCTTGATTTTAGTATTATTGAGCCTCCTCCAAAGCGTCCTTATTCCCTAAACAAGACAGTGCAACAACTACTGTACAGGTATTACAAGTTTCACTCATTGTTTGATCATTGTTCGCCTTGCATCTCGTTTGTTCGCTGCTTGTGAACATGTAGTGAGAGGAACATGTACAGTTTTTCTTCTTGTCAATATTCCCTAAGTATTACAGTATAATGACTATTTACATAGCATTTACATTGTGTTACATATTATAAGTAATCTAGAGATGATTTAAAGTATATGGGAGGATATGCGTAGGTTAGATGCATATTGTACGCCATTTTATATAACGGACTTGAGCATCCGCATTTTTTTGGTATCCACGAGGGGTCCTGGAGCCAATCCCTCACGGATAAGGAGGGCCGACTGTATTAGTATTATTGCACTCTGCCACTACCAATACCAATTTGAATACTAACACCACTACTAACTATGTTCAAAGTTCATTTATTATCAAAGAACGTATACATTATACAGTCTTGAGATTTGTCTCCTTACAGGCAACCACAAAACCTAGAAACCCTAAAGAACCCGTGAATTAAAAAGACCGTCAAATACCCAAAGTCCAGAGAAGAAAAACACAAACTGTGCAAACAATAAAAGCGAGCAAATAGTGTTCAGAACGGAAGTCCAGGAAAGATAGTCCACCCAGAGTCATGAAGCCGCCGCCTCAGTTTAGCGCAACACTGAGTAAACGTCGCAGAACAGTGAGCTGAAATGTCCCGTCTCTCACCTGACTTCCTGACTCCCTGACCTTTTCGATCCAGTCGGTCCAACACTTAAATCGTCATCCAAGCATTGGGTTCCGTCAGCTCGATCCGCTGAGGGCCTAGAGGCCACCACTCTGCCCGACCTTTCCGACTTGGCCCAGTAACACCTGTATAGCTAAATACTCTCTCTAATTTACCAGTCTTCTCTCTGCTAATTGCAGAATAATTGCTTTATTTTCTTTCAGGTGCTTAGCAGCACGAGGTTAAAGCAGATAAAACTGGAAAATACACAGGAGGTCAAGGGGCATCCATGGAGGGAGAAACAGAGCCAGTCCTACGGGTCAACGACACTTCATCAGAACTGCAGAAATAAAAAAAAACTAAGTCTGTTTGAGTTACCAAAAGGGATGAGAATTGTGCAGACCAAAGCAGTCAAGGTAACATTGTTTTAAATTATATAAGTTAGTGACAGAGAGAAAAAATAACACGAATTGAAATTAACACCTGTCTGTAGTAAGAAAGGGAAACAATGCCTGCCTGAAATTGCTGAATATTTTATTAATTCCACCTTGAATATACTCAGCCCCACAGTCCTCTGGGGTAGAGAATTCCAGAGTATGTGTAGAATACAGAGCTCTCTCTCTTCACTGATCTGGCACGTGATTAAACAATGTGTGTTCTATTGAAGTCACCTCTCATCCTTCTGAACTCGAAGAGCAGTCCTCGTCCTCTTCAATTCTCCTCAAGTGGAATCCACTAGTCCAGGAATCAATATTGAGCTCTTCAGTTTCTAGAAATTCAGTTTTCCTCTCTATCTGAACAATGAGGCTGGAAGCTGGAGGGAAACAAGCACCAATGCACATCTTGAGCTGAAATGTTGACAATTCCTTCCCTCCACTGAATTTCTGCAGTGATTTGTTTGTTTTTTTTTGCCTTCAGAACAGTCCCTCTTCTCTACTGCCACCAGAGATGAAGTGCAGGAGCCTGAAGGCCCCTCTTCTCATTACTACCATCAGGGAGGAGGTACAGGAGCCTGAAGACCCCTCTTCTCATTACTACCATCAGGGAGGAGGTACAGGAGCCTGAAGACCCCTCTTCTCATTACTACCATCAGGGAGGAGGTACAGGAGCCTGAAGACCCCTCTTCTCATTACTACCATCAGGGAGGAGGTACAGGAGCCTGAAGACCCCTCTTCTCATTACCACCATCAAGGAGGAGGTACAGATGCCCTGTGCAAGAAAGCACAGAGTCGACTGTACTTCCTCAGAAGGCTGGCGTCATTCAATGTTTGTAGTGAGATGCTGAAGATGTTCTATCGGTCAGTTGTGGAGAGCGCCCTCTTCTTTGTGGTGGCGTGCTGGGGAGGCAGCATTAAGAAGAGGGACGCCTCACGTCTTAATAAGCTGGTAAGGAAGGCGGGCTCTGTCGTGGGCACAGAACTGGAGAGTATGACATCGGTGGCAGAGCGGAGGGCGCTGAGTAGGCTATGGTCAATCATGGAAAACCCTGAACATCCTCTGCACAGCACCACCCAGAGACAGAGAAGCAGCTTCAGCGGCAGGTTGCTGTCAATGCAATGCTCCTCAGACAGGATGAAGAGATCATTACTCCCCAACGCCATTCGGCTCTACAATTTAACCACCAGGGGCAAGACATGTTAAGTGCCGGGGTTAGGACTGAGCTTAAGTTACCACTCAATGCAATTTAGTAACTATTTAAGAACTTTTTAAAAGTTATTTATTAAAGCTTTTTGGGAGGGTGATTTTAGATGCATATCATATTTATATTGAGTTAAATACTTATGTAATTAGTTTTGCTACAATAAGTGTATGGGACACTGGAAAAATGTTGAATTTCCCCTTGGGGATGAATAAAGTATCTATCTATCTACAGGAGCCTGAAGACCCCTCTTCTCATTACTACTATCAGGGAGGAGGTACAGGAGCCTGAAGACCCCTCTTCTCATTGCTACCATCAGGGAGGAGGTACAGGAGCCTGAAGGCACACACTCAATGATTTGGAAGCAGCTTCTTCCCCTCTGCCATCAGATTTCTGAATGGTCGGTGAACCCATGAACACTGCCTCATATTCCTTTTATTTTGTGCTGTTTTTTTAAGTAAATTATAGTAATTTTATGTTTGTGGATTGCAGGAAAAGCAAGCTTCCTATCACATATGCCAATGACAATTGATCGGATTCTGATGGGTTCTGAATCTGTTCTTAGTAATGGGAAAATGCAACTACCTGTGAAAACCTATTTGGTTTACTGATGTGCTTCGGAGGGGGAGAGGTGCATAATCTACCATACTTACCTGGTCCGGTTTATATGTAACTCCAGACCCACCGACGACGTTCACTCTTAGCTGCTTCTTCAGCGCAGGAAAGGTTAAGGATGTATCATTAACACTGGCACTGCCAGTGAACAGCATGTCACCAAAGACACTCTCAAATTTCTACAGATGTGCTGAGGAGAGCTTTCTAACTGGCTGCATCACTGTCTGGTATGGTTGGGAGAGAGGTCGCAACTGCACAAGATCAAAATAACTGCAGACAGTTGTAAACTCAGTCAGCTCCATCATGGGCACTAGCCTCCACCATATCCAGGACAACTTTAAGGAGTGTTGCCTCAAAAAGGCAGCATCCATCATTAAGGACACCATCACTCAGGTCATGCCTTGTTCTCATTGCTACCATCAGGATGGAGGTACAGGAGTCTGAAGGCACACACTCAGCAATTCAGGAACAGCTTCTTTCCCTCTGCCATCCAATTTCTAGAGGGACATTGAACCCACGAACACTAACTCACTACTTTTTAATTTCTATTTTTGCACTATTTATTTAATTTAACAATTGAATATGTACTGTAATTCACAGTTTTTTCTTTTATTATGTATTGTAAAGTACTGCTGCCACAAAGGGAACAAGTTTCATGATATATAGTAAACCTGAGTCTGGCACCATGTCTGGTGATGTCTCTATTGTAAATGACTGAGCCAGTTTCTATGCGTACAACTTTTGTGTAGCTATCTTCCAGGCATTAGAGAAAACGTTACTATGAGTCATAGAAGCATAAGACAATAAAACATGGATACAGACCCTCAGTCCAACCAGTACATGCCGATTACCATGTGATCCCAATATCCTGCGGTCTGTCCATATCTCTCTAAGCGCTGCCTCTTCATCAACCTCTCCAATTGATTCATAAAAGATACTATTCTACCTGCCTCGACCACCTCCTTTGGTTTCATGTTCCATATACTCACCAGCCTCTGCGTGAAACAGTTAAACTTCATTCCCTTTTAAATCTTCCTCCTCTCACCCTCTATGCACACCCCTTAGTTTTGGATTCCTCTATGTTGAAGGGAAGACCATTACTATCCAACTTATTTACCTCTTGTAATTAAAAATGAAACACTTCTATAAGGTTGCCCTTCATTCTCCTACATTCCAAAGAGCAAAGACTGAACTTCTGATAACTCAAGCCCTTTAGTCCTGGCAGCATCTTGGTATAAATCTTTTTTGCACCATTTTAAGTTCAGCTATGACTTCCCAAAACAGTACACGGTAGCCTTCAACCTGATGGCATGAATATTGATTTCTCCTTTTGGTAATTTTTTCCCCTCCCCTCTATTCCCCTCTCTGGCTCTTCTTCTCACCTGCCTATTACTTCCCGCCAGGTCACCTCCTCCTTCCCTTTCTCCTTTGGTCCCCCTCCTCTCCTATCAGATTCCTTCCTCTCCAGCCCTTAACCTTTCCTACCCATCTGGCTTTGCCTGTCAACTTCCAGCTATCCTCCTTCCCCTCCCACCACCCTTTTTTATTTTGGTATCTTCCCCCATCCTTCTCAGTCCTGAAGAGGGATCCCAGCATGAAATGTTGACTGTTTATTCATTTCCACAGATGCTGCCTGACCTGTTGGGTTCCTCCAGCATTTTGTGTGTGGTGTTCTGTACACAGTATTCCAAGTGTGGTCTCAGGAGTAGCTTATTCAGTAGTGCAACCACTCGAGTTGAGTATGATGTTCTCCGAAGGAGTTGTCTATGACGTGGCTCAGGTGGCTGTAGAGGTCGATCTGGGAACGACGTATTTTAGTAAAGTTGATTCCCTTGATGGAGAACTTCTGTGGGTGACATTGTTTGACACGGGGAGGCAGATGCACGGGCAGCCACCACACACTCCTTGACAGATCGGTGTCAGGGTCCAGTAACATGGAATGCAAGACAACTGGGGACCCTTCACCACTGCAGGTTCCTCTGCAATCTCTGCGATTGTGTTGTGTCATCATCTTCCACCAGCTCCACCACTGAGGTCTGGTTTGGATCGCTCTTTGTCTGTAACCTCCCTCTTGACCTTACCGCCATGGGTGACCCTATGAAGAGCTAAGCGCCGCATTGCTAAGCTCCAGACAGCATCGTTCTTGGGATCTCTGGGTCTTTCAAAGCCTCTGTCCCACAAATTAAACATCTGCAATATAACCACCTATATCAGGAGAAGTCAATGGTCAAAAACTCTGCTTCCTTGTCCTTTACATTGACCAGGGGCCCCCAACCTTTTTGATGCCACGGACCCCTACCATTAGGTAGTGTAGCAGTTGGAGCAATGCTATTTCAGCTCAGGGTATTCCAGAGTTAGTTCAGTTCTGACAACTTTCTTTAAGGAATTGTTGTATATCCTCCCCGTGGAATGTGTGTGTTCCCTCCAGGTCCTCTGGTTTCCTCCCACAGTCCAAAGGCACACTGGGTAGGTTACCCGCTCATTGTAAATTGCCCTGTGTTGAGGTTAGGGTTAACTGGATTTGACAAGGGGTGCAGGGGCAGCGTGGCCCGAAGTTGCCGGAGGCGCCTATTCCAGGAATAAATAAATAAATTTATCAAGGGGTCTATGGACTCCAGGTAGGAACCCCTGTTGCAGGCTGTTTTCTGAATAAATTGACCTTGTTTACTGTTTTCTGGGAACTCACATAAACTTCCTTCTCTGCTTCTAACTTGTTGAGTGATGTGGTATTTCATAAACACTGATGATAATGACTATCAGGGTATAACAGATATCGGGTAAGTTTTTATGCAGAGAGTGGCGAGTGTGTGGAATGGGCTGCTGGCGATGGTGGTGGAGGCGGATACGGTAGGGTGTTTTAAGAGACTCCTGTACAGGTATATGGAACTCAGAAAAATAAAGGGCTATGGGTAACCGTAGGTGATCTCCTTATGGGCCAAAGGGCCTGTATATAGGTTTTCTATGTTTCTATGACTAGACAGCTGTGGGTTCCCATGAAAACAATTAGAGTAAGAGCTTTATTTTAATTGATTTGGAGATCCAGCTTACAATATATTCAATAGCTGTTCTTATATCTTGGAGTGAACTTATTAGCTAATGTCTTATACAGTGTATTACGGTCAACTAAAAATCTCTCATTAATTCTATCTCTCAAGGACTCACTTAAAAGTTTCTAAGCGAACAAGGAGAAATAATGAATAGGTATAACCTTAAGGAAGGTTATAGAATATGTTGCAAAATGGGAGAGAAAGAAAGAGAGAGAAACAGAGCAAGAGAGAGAATGAAAGTGGATGAAAGTATTAAATGACATATCGCTATCGCCTAGGACATGCTCTCTTCTTACTGCTGCCATCAGAAAAAAGGAACAGGACCCTTTGGACTTACAGCACCAGATTCAGGAACAGTTACCACCCCTCAACCATCCACCAGACTTCATTTGCCTCATCATTGAAATGTTCCAACGTTCAAGGAACTCACTTTGAAAGACTCTTCATCTCATGTTCTTGATGTTTATTGACTAATTAATTTATTATTGTTTCTTCCTTTTTGTATTTACACAGTTTGTTGTCTTCTGCAAACTGGCTGGGTGTCTAGGTTAGTGTGGTCCTTCTTTGATTCCATTATGTTTATTATTCCTGAACTCGCTGGAATTCGGAAGAATGAAGAGTGACCTTAACAAAACCTATCAAATGTTGAGCGGCTACGATAGAGCGGAGGTGGAGTGGGTGTTCCCTATGGTGGATGAGTCTAAGACCAGCGGGCACAGCCTCAGACATCCACTTAGAACGGAGATCCGGAGGAATTCTTTAAGCCAGAGAGCGGTGAACCTGTGGAATTCTTTGCCACTGGCAGTCAGTGGGTATATTTAAGGCAGAGGTAGATAGATTCTTGATTAGTCAGGGCATGAAAGGATACGGGGAGAAGGCGGGAGATTGGGCTGAGAGGGAAAGAGGATCAACCGTGATGAAATGGTGGAGCAGACTTGACGGGTCAAATGGCCTAATTCTGTTCCCATGTCTAATGGTCGCATGGATTCGTTAAGTATGCCCACATCTCAGGGCTGTATATGTTGACATGTACTTTGAAAATAAATTGGCTATGAACTATGGACTTAGTTGCATGGGTGGCCCTTCAATCCACCTGAGCTTTAAACTCCCACTGGGCAACTTGCAAATCTATGAAGTTGGGTGAGCTCTTATGGTGTTCTTTGGAATTAACCTGCGGTGTCTGTTTTCATTGAGAAACAGACCATTGTTAGCTTGTGCACAAAAGAAAATACTTAATCAAATCTGATGGAGAAAAGAAAACATGGCTGACGGCCCAATCCCATTGTGAATGTTGCTCCATGGTCTTCTCTACTGCTTCGATGAGGTCAGACTCAGGTCGGAGGAGCAACACCTCATATTCTGTCTGGGTGGCCTTCAATCTGATGACATGAACACCAATTTCTCAAGTTTCTGGTAATTTCTCACCCCACCACCTTTCTCCTTCTCGCTTTTCCTGTTTTTTTTCCTCATTTTGGTTACTCCTTTCTCTTCTCCTCACTTGTCCATCACCTCCCTTTGGTACCCCTCCTCCTTCCTTACTTCCATAGTCCACTCTCCTCTCCTGTTAGATTCCTTCTTCTCCAGCTGGTCCATGCTGACCAAGATGTCTACTTAACTTAATCCCATTTGCCTGCCTTTGGCCCATATCCCTCTAAATCAGGGGTTCCCAATCTTCTTTTAAGCTATGAACCCCTACCATTAACCATGGGGTCCATTGACCCCAGGTTAGGAATCCTTACTCTAAACCTTTCCACCTATCCCCATTCATCTTCTTACTTTATCTCCTCTCCGTCACCCACTCACTTTCTCCCTCACCTGGTCTCACCTATCATCTGGCAGCTTCTGCTTCTCCTCTGCACACCCCCTCCTCACCTTCTTATCCTTCTTTCCACTTCATTTCCATTCCCAATGAAGGCCAAAATGTCAATGGTTCAATGATTCAATTTAATATCAGGGAATTTGTATTGCATACAACCCAAAATCTATACTCTTCATAAACATGAAAAAGCTAACAGCATTGTGAAGGACCCCACACACTCCTCACATAAACTCTTCTCCTTCCTGCCATCTGGCAAAAGGTACCAAAGCATTCGGGCTCTCACGACCAGACTGTGCAACAGTTTCTTCCCCCAAGCTATCAGACTCCTCAATAACCAGAGTCTAGACTGACATCTACATCATTTATTATTTTATTGTAATTTGTCCTCTACTGTGCCTATTGTCTTGTTTATTAATTGTTATACTGCCCTGCACTGTTTTGTGCACTTTATGTAGTCCTGTGCAGGTCTGTAGTCTAGAACAGTTTTTATGTTGTTTTACGTAGTCTAGTTTAGCCTTGTGCTGTCTCACATAGTCTAGTGTAGTTTTGTGTTGTTTCATGTCGCACCAGTGTCCTGGAGGAAAGTTGTTTCATTTTTACTGTGTACTGTACCAGCAATTTATAGTCAAAATGACAATAAATGACTTGACTTGACATCCACAAAACAGAAAATCTGGTAAGAATGAATGACAGAATCCCAAAACCATCCCTCCCCCTCCCACTCACAAACAGCAGCAAAAGCATCAACCTTCCTCCCTCCCCTTCCCCTTCCCCCATTTGCACCAGCAGAAGCTCCGACACCAACTCCCCCACCCACCATGCAAGCAAAAGCAACCCCCCCCCCCAAATAGACCCTGATCTAGAGTCCATCAAACACTCCAGACCATAACCCAACACTTCAACATCTCAGCCAGACACACAACACGCTGGAGGAACACAGCAGGTCGGGCAGCATCCGTGGGAATGAGCAGTCAATGTTTTGGGCCGAGACCCTTCATCAGGACTGAAGAAGGAGGGGGCAGGGGCCCTATAAAGAAGGTGGGGGGAAGGTGGAAGATGCCAGGTGAAAAACAGATCAGAGGAAAGATCAAGGGGTGGGGGAGGGGAAGCAGGGAGGGGATAGGCAGGAGAGGTGAAGAAGGAATCTAAAGGGAAAGCACTATGGGTAGTAGAAGAAGGCAGAGTCATGAGAGGGGTGATAGGCAGCTGGAAGAGGAGGCAGAGTGAAACTGTAATGGGGGAAGGGGGAGGGAGGGAATTACCGGAAGTTGGAGAATTTCATGTCCATGCCAAGGGGCTGGAGACTACCCAGACGGTCATGAACATCGAATTCTCCAACTTCCGGTAATTCCCTCCCTCTCCCTTCCCCATCCCAGTTTCACTCTGCCTCCTCCTCCAGCTGCCTTTCACCTCCCTCGTGGTTCTGCCTTCTTCTACTACACATAGTGCTTTCCCCTTACATTCCTTCTTCACCTTTCCTGCCTACCCCCTCCCTGCTTCCCCTCCCCCACCCCTTGACCTTTCCCCTTACTGGTTTTTCACCTGATGCCTACCAGCCTTCTCCTCCCCACCCTCACCCACCTTCCTTATAGGGCCCCTGCCCCCTCCCTCTTCAGATCTGACAAAAGGTCTCAGCCCGAAACGTTGACTGCTCGTTTCCATGGATGCTGCCTGACCTACTGAGTTCCTCCAGCGTGTCATACGTGTTGTTTTAACCACAGCATCTGCAGTTTATTTTGTGTTAACATCTCAGCCAGGCTCTCTCTCGCTAGTGAAGGAGAGAGGGCTATTGCTCTTGCAGTAAAGAAGAGTGTGAGACCAGCAGCTCGCTGTTCTGATGTTCCAGTCTGCCATGCTTCATCTCCGAGCCTTCCCGAATGGAGGTCCCAACCAGCTCTCACTCACCATCAGAAAGACAGATTTTCCCCCTCAGTAGATGCTGCCGGGCTTCTCCAGCACTTGGTGGGAGTCGCTCAGACAGCAATCGAGATTATTTTGTTTGTTCCACTGGAAATGGGCCGGACAACCATGCTATTCCGAGCAGCATCCCCCCTCAGATCTCAAATTCCAGTTTAAAGGTAGCAGGAAGAAGCTTTGCCTGAGGCAAGAGTCAAGATACAATTGCTGATGAGTCCCATTGACAGTTTAAGCAAAAGACTTTCTGTGCCTCCTGTCAGCTGCCATGGAAGAGAGTCGTGGGCAGTCAGAAAACATCTGCAGATTTCAAATTCAAACTCTCTTTGCTGGATCCTGATTGAAAGATGCCTTCAAGAGAAAATCAGAAAAAAAGCAGACTGAAGGAGAGGGCTCGATGCTTCATCGTTGAGGCCCCTGCTTTTTGTTTAACACATATCAGCTTTACATCAGCAGATCAATGGAAGTATCACACAAAAAGAAAATAAATAGAAAGACAGTTGCAATGTGCCATGAAAGTACCAAATTAACTTCTCTTGTGGGAACGAAACGCATTATCTGTCATGTAGTGGCAGGGCCAAGCGAGAACATGCTACTTTAAGATCAATTGGACAGATTTGGATTTGAATTAGTAACCAAACAGACAAAGTGATGATTATTAACAAAGGCTGCCTTCTGTGTGGGTTCTGTAAGCAGATAAAAGGTACATTCCTCCTGATTGGAGACAGGGAATTGTACTCCGAGGCAAGGCATCCTTGTGACAGATTGTCAACAGATATCAAAACTGAATTTTAAAAATGTATGCGCACTGAAAATGTAACGATCTACAGATTCAACTGCAGAGCAAGGGGCAGAGGGAAACATTTACATAGAACATGGACCACTTCAGTGAAGTACAGGTCCCTCCCCATGATGTTGTGCTGACCTGTAATCTTCTCAAAGATCAATCTAACCCTTCCATTCTATAGAACTCTCAGGTTGCCCATTTAGCCTTGGGAAGACTTGATTGAGGAGGCATCTGAACGTAAGAAAGCCAAATATCAGGAGCTGGTAGAGCAGTGCCAGAGAGAGGGGCGGAGGACACTATGCGAGCTTATAGAGGTGGGGTGTACAGGATTTTCTGGATGCTTGCTCTGCAGAACCTGCTGTCTCCTTGGAATTACCTGCAAAGAAAAGAACCGTCAGGACTGTCACAGGGTCTGCTGAGCGAGCCCCCAGAAGGCTATGGATCAAGAGGTGTGACTCATGGACTAATGCTGCTGGGAAACAAGCCGGGGCCTGATCAACCCTGGCCTGGGCGAGGGTGTCTGATATTGAAAGACTGGAATAGCTGATGACCCCAGGTTACTTTGCTGACAATGTGTCCCAGCACATCCTAGGATGCGCCTAAGCATCTTAAATGTCCCGAATGTATCTGGCTCTACCACCCCCACTTGGCAGGCATTCCATGCACCCACCACTCTCTATGTAAAAAAAACTTGCCTCTGATATGTCCTCCGATACTTTCCTCCAAGCAATTAAAATTATAACTGCTCCCCACCCCCCTTATTTGCCTGCTTTCCAGACAGGTCATTCCAAATAGAAGTATATTGAGGAAGTAAGGCAGTAAAAACAATAGCAGTTTGTAGAAAGCTTTTTACAGGGACTCTGCACAGAACACCAACTTTTTTGTCCAGGAATCCCTAGCAAATTTCAGTCTGCGAAGGCAGATAAGAGTCATACAGTTATGTAGCATGCAAAGAGGCCCTTCAGCCCAACTCGTCAATGCTGACCAAAGTGCCGCATACATTAGTCCCATTTGACTGCCTTTGACTCGTGCCTCCCTGAACACTTCCTGTCTGTGTACCTGTCCGAATGCACAGGATCAAAATAAGCTGGAGAGAGCTGTGAATTCCGTCAGATCCATCACAGGCACCGGCCTCCCAGCTTCCAGGACATCCGCAAGGAGCAATGCCTCAAAAATGGCGGCATCCAGCCGTACTCTCATTACTACCATCAGGGAGGAGGTACAGGAGCCTGAAGACCCCTCTTCTCATTGCTACCATCAGGGAGGAGGTACAGGAGCCTGAAGACCCCTCTTCTCATTACTACCATCAGGGAGGAGGGACAGGAGCCTGAAGACCCCTCTTCTCATTACTACCATCAGGGAGGGGGTACAGGAGCCTGAAGACCCCTCTTCTCATTACTACCATCAGGGAGGAGGGACAGGAGCCTGAAGACCCCTCTTCTCATTACTACCATCAGGGAGGGGGTACAGGAGCCTGAAGACCCCTCTTCTCATTACTACCATCAGGGAGGAGGTACAGGAGCCTGAAGACCCCTCTTCTCATTACTACCATCAGGGAGGAGGTACAGGAGCCTGAAGACCCCTCTTCTCATTACTACCATCAGGGAGGAGGGACAGGAGCCTGAAGACCCCTCTTCTCATTACTACCATCAGGGAGGGGGTACAGGAGCCTGAAGACCCCTCTTCTCATTACTACCATCAGGGAGGAGGTACAGGAGCCTGAAGACCCCTCTTCTCATTACTACCATCAGGGAGGGGGTACAGGAGCCTGAAGACCCCTCTTCTCATTACTACCATCAGGGAGGAGGGACAGGAGCCTGAAGACCCCTCTTCTCATTACTACCATCAGGGAGGGGGTACAGGAGCCTGAAGACCCCTCTTCTCATTACTACCATCAGGGAGGAGGTACAGGAGCCTGAAGACCCCTCTTCTCATTACTACCATCAGGGAGGAGGTACAGGAGCCTGAAGACCCCTCTTCTCATTACTACCATCAGGGAGGAGGGACAGGAGCCTGAAGACCCCTCTTCTCATTACTACCATCAGGGAGGGGATACAGGAGCCTGAAGACCCCTCTTCTCATTACTACCATCAGGGAGGAGGGACAGGAGCCTGAAGGCACCCACTCAACAATTCAGGAACAGCTTCTTCCCCTCTGCCATCAGATTTTTGAATGGACATTGAACCCATGAACCCTACCTCACAGAAGCTGTGAACTCAGTTAGCTCCATCATGGGCACTAGCCTCCCCAGAATCCAAGACATCTTCAAGCAGCAATGCCTCAAAAAGGTGTCATCCATCATTCCGAAACCCCATCACTTAAGTCATGTCTTGTTCTCATTTCACTATCAGGCAGGAGGTACTGAAGGCACGTACTCAATGATTCTGGAACAACTTCTTCCCCTCTGTCATCCAATTTCTGAATGGACACTGCCACACTACTTATTTTGCAGTACTTATTTAATTTAACTTTTTAATATATATCAAGTAGAAGATACAAGAGCCTCAGGGCTTGCACCACCAGGCTTCAAGAACAGTTTCTGCCCCTCAGCCATTAGGCTAGTGTGGTGCCCGGCCAAGTGGTTAAGGCATTGGACTAGCGATCTGAAGGTCATGAGTTCGAGCCCCAGCTGAGGCAACTTGTTGTGTCCTTGAGCAAGGCACTTAACCAGACATTGCTCCAGCCCACCCAGCTGAAAATGAGTACCGGCTAAATACTGGGGGTTAACTTCGCGATAGACTGGCGTCCAATCCAAGGGGGAGTCTCGTACTTTCAGTTGTTTCACACCACAGAAGCACCGGCCTGATGAGCTTGGGACAGACTTGAACTTTAACTTTTAACAGGCTCTCTTGACCAAAAGGAGATAAGTGTACTCACTTGCCCATCCATTGAGATGTTCCCACAACCAGTAATCTCACTTTAAGGACTCTTTATCTCATTATCTCATGTTCCCATTATTTATTCCTTTTATTTGTATTTGCATTTGCACAATTTGTTGTCTTCTGCACTCTGGTTGGTCTTTCATGTTATAGTTAGTATTCTATAGATTTGCTGAGTATGCCCGCAGGAAAATGAATCTCAGGACTGTATATGGTGGCAAATATGTACTTTGATATAAAATTTATCTTGAATTTTATATAAATGAAGCACCCTAGTTTCCTTGGCTGTGTAAGTCCCACCCTGCCAAACTCGTGAGATTGAGGCGTGCTCGATCTCACCCCAAACCCTGGTTTATACAGATGCTGTGTCATTTACTATCCTGTACAAATTAATACCATGAAATAACAGACAGTACACTGCATACAATTAAAGGCATTATATTTATGAATCTTAATGAAAGGGTTATTAAAGAATAACAAAAAGAAAAGGGCCCATTCTAATTAAACAGTCAAAAGTGCACCAGTTGGAGCTCATCTTGAACTTCTCTGTCGCTCATGCGCTGGCCCTCGGTCAACGTGAACACCACCTTCTTAACGTCGCTCGCAATCCATCTCGAACACCGGTTCAAATGCTGCAACTGGTTCTCCCCAGCGTCTTCTCTCTCCATCTCCTGCCGAACACAAGTCCAAGACCAACCTAATTGTTGCTCACCAAGAGAAACCTCCCACTAATTGGATGGCGCACATACCACGCCATCCCTTATCTTCAACAATACCCCAAACAGGCTGAAAACAGAACAACATAACAGTAACGATGTGAACCAGGACATTACATTCTTAACGTAATTCTCAGTTTTTATTATTACGTTTTGCAAGGTACAGCTGTGCAGACAACAAATTTCACAACATATGCTGGCGATACTGAGCTTGATTCTGATTCTGAAGTCTTGTTATAGTATGCCAATCTGGCAGGTTGTAACAAACATGCAAGTGCTGGAGGAACTCAACAGGATGATGGAAATGAAGAACTAGTCGACGTTTCAGGCCGAGACACTTCCTCAGGACTGGAAAGGAAGGGGGAAGATGCTAGAAGAGTAAGGTGAGCGGTGGGGCAAGAGGATGGCTAGAGGGTAAAGCCAGGTGGGTGGGAAAGGTCGAGGGCTGGAGAGGAGGGAGTCTGATGGGAGAGGAGAGTGGACCATAGGGAAAAAGAAGGAGGAGGGGACCCAGGGGGAGGTGATAGGCAGGTGAGAAGAGGTTAGAGTGGGGAATAGAGGAAGAGGAGAAGGGAGCGAAATATTTTTTTTTACCAATGCTACATTTCTAAAGCAAAAGGAATAATTAATAATCAAGAGCAATTTTGTTGAGGACCTGTCGATACTAACATTGAGCTGCAGGGGGCTCAGATGGTAGAGTCACGGTCCAATGACCCGGTATGAAGGATATCAAGATCCACTGGGTCTTGATATGTGTGACAATAATAACCCAATTCTAATGTGGGTGAATGGTAGAATCCAAAAGGAGTTCGAAGTACAAAGTTCAAAGTAAGGTTTATTATCAGGGTGCATGCATGTCACCACATACAACACTGAGATTCTTTTTCCTGGGGGCATGCTGAGCGAATCTATAGAACAGTAACTGTAAACAGGATCTGTAAACAGCTGTAAACAAACTGTGAAAATGCAGATCTAAATAAATAGCAATAAATAAAGAGCATGAAATGAAACAAAATAAATGAGTCCTTAAATGAGTGTAGCTGTCCCTTTTTGTTCAAGGTCCTGATGGCTAAGGGGTAGTAAATGTTCTTGAACTTGGTGGTGTGAGTCCTGAGGCTCCTCTACCTTCTACCTGATGGCAGCAGTGAGAAATGAGCATGGCCTGGGTGGTGGAGATCTCTGAATGGATGGACGCTGCTTTTCTATGGCAATGTTTCATGTAGATGTGCTCAGCGGTTGGGATGGTTTTACCCGTGATGTACTGGCCAAATCGTCTACCTTTTGTAGGATTTCCACTCAAAGACATTGGTGTTCCCATACCAGGCTGTAATGCAGCCAGTCAGCTCACCTTTCACCACGTATCAATAGGTGTCTGCCAAGGTTTTCACTAACATGTTGAATCTCCGCAGACTCCTCAGGATATAGAGGCACTGTTGACTTTCTTCACAATTATATTTTTATGATGGGTGCAGGACAGGTCCTCTGAGATAGTGACACCCAGGAAGTCAAAGTTACCGACCCTCGCCACCTTTGATCTTTCAATGATTACTGGCTCACGTCCCTCTCCTGAAGTCTACTATCAGTTCCTTTGTGTTATTGACATTGAGTGAGAGGTGGTTGTTATGACACCACTCAGCCAAGTTTTCAGTCTCCCTCCTGTATGCTGATTCATCACAACCCTTGATACAGCCCACAACAGTGGTGTCATCAGCAAACTCGTAATGGTGTTGGAATTGTACATAGCCACACAGTCACAGGCGTAAAGCGGACAGAGCAGGTGAGTGCACGTCACTGCAGTGCTAGTGTTCTGATGGAGATCGTGGAGGAGATGCTTTTGCCAATCCAAACAGACTGGGGTCTACAAGTGAGGAAATCCAGGTCCAATTGCACAAGGGGATGTTGATGCAGATGGAGGGAACACAAAAAGTGAGATTAGAACATGGAACACAGATCACAGAGCATTACAGCACAGTACAGATTCTTCCACTCACACTTCTGTGCCGACCTTTTTAACTACCCTAAGATCAATCTAACCCTTCCCTCCTACGTAATCCTCCATTTTTCTATCATCTATTTACCTACCTAAGATTCTCTTAAATGCCCCTGATGTACCTGCCTTGCCACCACCCCTGGGGGGGGGGTGTTCTATGCCCCCACCACTCTCTGTGTAAGAATCTTACCTCTGACAGTGCCGTATACTTTCCTCCAATAACCTTAAAATTATGTCCCCTTGTATTAGCCATTTGCACCCTGGTGTTGGCGCATGGCCAAGTGGTTAAGGCGTTTGTCTAGTGATCTGAAGGTCGCTAGTTCAAGCCTTGGCTGAGGCTGCGTGTGTGTCCTTGAGCGAGGCACTTAACCACACATTGCTCTGTGACGACACCGGTGCCAGGCTGTATGGGTTCTAATGCCCTTCCCTTGGACAACATTGGTGGCATAGAGGGGGGGAGACTTGCAGCTTGGGCAACTGCCGGTCTTCCATTAAAAAAACCCTGCCCAGGCTTGCACCCTGGGAACTTTCCAAGGCACATATCCATGGTTTATCGAGACTAACAGAGGCCTACTAAAAAGTCCCCACTTGATCCCTGCCTCTTATCATCTTATATGCCTCTATCAAGTCATCTCTTATTCTCCTTCACTCAAACTCTCTTCATAGACTGTATTTACTGATTATGAGTTCATGTAGGATTCGAGTAAATGGATGTTTGAAAGTCTACACAGTCTGGATGGGCTGAAAGATTTCTTTCCATCTGTATCTCTCTCTCTCGCTCTTTGCATCTGCAGTGGTCATCAGTATTAAACCAAATAGCACTTCTCTTTGGGGTGCCAGAGTAGCGTGGCGGTTTACACTTGGGGCATCGGAGTTCAGAGTTCAATTCTGACGCTGTCTGTAAAGAGTTTGCATGTTCGCCCTGTGACCGGGTGGGATCAGGGTCATAGAGTCTTAGAAAAGTACAACATAGCTACAGGCCCTTCAGCCCATCTAGCCCATGCTGAACAATTTAAACTGCTTACTCCCATCTACCTGCACGCAGACCATAAGTCCCCATACCCCTACCATCCATGTACCTATCCAAACTTCTCTTAAATGTTGAAATCGAGATTGCATGCACTACTTTGCTGGCAGCTCGTTGCACACTCTCTTGACCTCTTGAGTGAAGAAGTTTCCCCTCTGGTTCCTATTAAGCTTTCAGCTTTCACTCCTAACCATGACATGGGTGGGTTGTAGTCCCACCCAACCTCAGTGTGAAAAAGTCTGCTTGCATTCACCCTATCTATACCCCTCATAATTTTGTACACCTCTATCAAATCTCCTCTCAATCTTTTACATTCTCAGGGATAAAATCCTGCCACTGTCCTCCCACAGTCCAAAGACATACGGGTTACTAGATTAATTGGTCATTGTAAAATGCCCTGCGATTAGGCTAGTGCTTAATAGGCCAGTTGCTGGGCGACACCGCTGATGGGCCAGAAGGACCTGCTCCCTCCCCTCTGTGTTTCTAAATGATATAAGTAAATAGACTTGGAATGGATAGGGCAGGACTGGTAGAAAAAAGGTAAAAACAAAGCACTGCAAGAATAAAATTAAACAGAAACTTGCTGTGGAAATGTGAGAATTGTCTCCCAGACTGACAGATGGATGCATGGTTCCTGTCAAGCATTGCAGTTGTCAACCATTCATGCTGCAATCATTATCTACTAATCCAGATGGTTTTAAACCTCGGACCATTCCTGCCATTGATAGCATCAGCTAATTGATGAGAAATCATAAGTGTGGTTTTGCCAAAGGCTTTCTTCTCCTAACAAATACAAATCTGCAAACCTATTTTATCCTTTTCATTGCAATGAGTTAATTTCTTTGGCGTAGGACCTGAATATTGCTTATGTAGCTTGTAAGTTTAGCTAGTTTCAATAATTTATTTTATTCATGCATATTTATTGAGATATAGTGCAGAATGGGTCTTTCCGGCCCTTCGAGTCACACTACCCAGCACTCCCCCGATTTAATCACGGGACAATTTACAATGACCAATTAACCTGCTAACGGGTATGTCTTTGGACTGTGGGAGGACGCAGGAGTACCCGGAAGAAATCCAGACGGTCACGAGGAGAATGTATAAATTCCTTACAGGCAGCAATGGGAATTGAACCCTGGTCTCCTGTATTGTAAAGTGTTGTGTGCGCTACCATGCCACTCGGCTGAAAATTCATTATCAGACTGCGTGTATGTCTCCATATACTACCATGAGATTCATTTTCTTGCAGGCTTTCAAAGCTCAAAGAAAATTTTATTATCAAAGTACCTATATGTCAGCATATACAACCTAAATATGGGGGCATACTCAACAAATCTATAGAGTAGTAACTATAACAGGATCACGAAAGATCAACAAGAGTGCAGAAGACAACAAACCGAGCAAGGGTAAATATAAATAAACAGCAGTTAATAAGGAGAACATGAGATAATGTGATGAAGAACCTTTAAAGTGAGTTCATTGGTTGTAGGAACATCTAAATAAATGGGCAAGTGAGTGAAAAAGGATCTAGTGCTTTCCCAGCATATATGATGAATGATCTCTTTTTGGGCATCCAGCCGGATACAGGTATCAATTATAACTCACATTTCGATGACAAACTCTGCCATCTTCTTCAGCGTTTTTGCCTGGGCATGTTTAAACCGGTGGTATTCATACCCCTATAGTCCGTCCCTCCTCGTTGGTTCGTCCTCATCCAATCAAACGCAACGGAGAGATGGGCAGTAGCAGAATATTGCATTCGCAATGGCCATAGGATTGACTTCGAGAGCACAAGACAACTGTGACACGCCAGTGGCTTTTGGGACCGCCTGGTGAAGGAAGCCACTGAAATAAAACTAGAGGAAAAGAATTTTAACAAAGACGAAAATCTCACTCTACGTAAGAACCAGAATTCAATTGTAAACAAGGTAGGAGAGCGGAGGGAGACCTGTTTGGACAAGAACTAACTAACCAAAAGGGGGCGTCTACATACATCCAGGCACCATTCCTGAATAAGATGACAGAGTTTGTCATTAAAATGTCGGTTAAAATCTGCAGATTTTCTCTTGTTTGTGGTTATAATCAATACTTGTATCCAGCTGGAAGTCCGAGAGAAGTTTATAGGGCAAGTGAGTGTTCAAGAGCCTGATGGTTGAGGGGTAATAACTGTTCTTGAACCTGGTGGTGTGCATCCTGAGGCTCTTGAACCTTCTGCCTGATGGCAGCTGCGAGAGGGAGCATGGCCGGGTGGTGGGGATCTCTGATGACGGATGCTGCTTTCCTATGACAATGTTTTAGGTAAATGTTTTCAATGGTTTGGAGGGCATTCCCGGTAGAATAAAGAAATACAATAGGATTACTGTAAAACCACACACAAACACAGACTGACAAGCATAGGGAGAGTAAGCAAATATTTTTTCAATCCAAGTGTGGTGAGGGACTGGAATTGAACTGAGGGGGCAGTGAAGAGTCAAAGAGAAATATACCACAGAATCTGGCCCATCAGCCCATTGGGTACATTCTGACCATCAAACACTCATTCACCCATAATCGTATTTCTTATTCTGCCTCATTCTCGTTAACTACGCCCCGAGTCTACCGCTCTCTTACATTCAGGGCAGTTTACGGAGGACAATGGACCTATGGCACATCGGATGTGACAAAAAACTGCGGCAACCAAAAGAAACCCACAGAGTCACAGGGAGAACCTGCAAACTCCACACAGACAGCACCTAAGGTCAGGATTGAGCCTGAGTCTCATGCTGATGTGGGGTGTTGGCTTTACGAGGCATACTACTTTGCAGGGACCTTCCCCACATTTGAAATCTGCCTAAGTATGCGGAGAACGGGATGAAGAACAAAGATATGCAGGCTTACAGGCCAATTAGATGTTTGCAATAGGTGTGATGCAATGATGTGCATAATCTCTCTCTGTTTTTGTACAACTTCCATGTTCCTATGACCTCCATGAACGCCATTGCTCATCTTCTGCTTACTTATTTACTGCCAGTTACGTTGCTGGCATTTAGGGCAGCAATGAAAGTCCTCCATCTCTGGCGGTGTTCAGGGCTTCCTTCATCGTGTCAGTAGCTTCCTCTCGGTTTTCACTACCGTCAGTCAAGCAAGTCCCAGATGGAGACTCAGGAACACCGTCACACTCAGATGTAGATTATTCGTTGCCGTTTCCATAACAATTTTGTTTTACCATTCAGTGTTGTTAGACCTGAGCTGAATCTCTTGAACCGGGATGACCGGGAGCGTGGAGGACCGACATTGCTGCCCTACACACCAAAAGTGAAAAAGAATATGGTAATACACATTCACTTCAATAATAAATTTACTTTGAACTTTGAACCTTGAACCTATTTAGATTATCTTCTGACATTCATTACACTCTTGAGAGTAATCTTCACCCAGTGGAAGAGCATCACTCAATTATCTGAATTGCTCAATTTTTCAAATATTAATTTCAATATTTTCAATATTTATTTATTACATAACATATCATGTTGAAACCGTGAAGTTGGAAAATTGCCACTTAACAATTTAAATATTAATGTTATTTTCCTTGTGGAAAATGGCTTAATGTATTGGTAATGTGGAGTGCTGTGTTGTTAATTTATTTTCCTTCCGTATAAATTTACATCCTGAATTACATTAAATTACTAGTTTAATTTGAGCCATATGGTTTCTCCAAGTGGCAATTTTCTGGAAATAATTCGGAAAATGTGTAGCTTGGGTGGTTGATGCTTGGATTGAGTTGTTCTCTGATCTTGGCAATTTACTTGAAAACATTTCATCACCATGCGAGGAGACATTATCAGTGCTCTGTAAATTGTAGGCATGCCCTTCGAATGCTTGGCCTTTGTATACATCAGTTCTGTAGGCGAAAACTCCTTGTTAATGCGAGAGGTCGGACTGCTCTTTATTGATTACAGGGCAGCATTCAACACCATGATGACAACCAACTCCAAAATCTGGGCCTCTGTACTTCTGTCTGCAACCGGATCCTTGACTTCCTCACTGGGAGAGCGCAGTCTGTGCAGATTGGAGGTAACATCTTCATCTTGCTGACATGAACATTGGCACCCTTCAGGGATACTTGCTTATCCCGCTGCTCTACTCTCTCTGCACCCACGACAGTAGGCCTGGTCACAGCACAAACATCATCTATTTATTTGCCAATGACACAACTGTCATTGGCGGAATTTCAGATGGTAATGAGGAGGCGTACAAGAGTGAGATTGGTCAGCTGTTTGAGGGGTGTTGAAACAACAGTCTTGCACTCACTATCGGTAATAGTCAGGATGGGAAAAATGCTTCTTCCCTCAGGCCATTAGGCTTCTGAACTCCCTGCCACATCACATTTGAAGTGTCACCAGATAATTTGTTCTGTACCCTACAATATTTAATTTATGCATTTTGTTTATCTATGTGTAATTCATTTAACATAGAAACATAGAAAATAGGTGCAGGAGTAGGCCATTCGGCCCTTCAAGCCTGCACCGCCATTCAGTATGATCATGGCTGATCATCCAACTCAGAACCCTGTACCTGCTTTCTCTCCATACCCCCGATCCCTTTAGTCACAAGGGCCATATCTAACTTCCTCTTAAATATAGCCAATGAACCGGCCTCAACTGTTTCCTGTGGCAGAGAATTGCACAGATTCACCACTCTCTGTGTGAAGAAGTTTTTCCTCATCTCGGTCCGAAAAGGCTTCCCCTTAAACTGTGATCCTTCGTTCTGGACTTCCCCAACATCGGAAACAATCTTCCTGCATCTAGCCTGTCGAATCCCTTTAGAATTTTATACATTTCAATAAGATCCCCCCCTCAATCTTCTAAATTCCAGTGAGTATAAGCCTAGTCGATCCAGTCTTTCTTCATATGAAAGTCCTGCCATCCCAGGAATCAATCTGGTGAACCTTCTTTGTACTCCCTCTATGGCAAGAATGTCTTTTCTCAGATTAGGGAACCAAAACTGCACACAATACTCTAGGTGCGGTCTCACCAAGGCCTTGTACAACTGCAGTAGAACCTCCCTGCTCCTGTACTTAAATCCTTTTGCTATGAATGCCAACATACCATTTGCCTTTTTCACCACCTGCTGTACCTGCATGCCCACCTTCAATGACTGGTGTACAATGACACTCAAGTCTCGTTGCATCTCCCCTTTTCTTAATCGGCCACCGTTCAGATAATAATCTGTTTTTCTCTTCTTGCAACCAAAGTGGATAACCTCACATTTATCCACATTAAATTGCATCTGCCATGAATTTGCCCACTCACCTAACCTATCTAAGTCACCCTGCATTCTCTTAGCATCCTCCTCACAGCTAACACTGCCGCCCAGCTTTGTGTCATCCGCAAACTTGGAGATGCTGCATTTAATTCCCTCGTCTAAATCATTAATATATATTGTAAACAACTGGGGTCCCAGCACTGAGCCTTGTGGTACCCCACTAGTCACTGCTTGCCATTCTGAAAAGGTCCCATTTACTCCCAGTCTTTGCTTCCAGTCTGCCAACCAATTCTCTATCCATATCAATACCATACCCCCAATACCGTGTGCTTTAAGTTTGCACACTAATCTCCTATGTGGGACCTTGTCAAAAGCCTTTTGAAAATCTAAAAATACCACATCCACTGGCTCTCCCCTATCCAATCTACTTGTTACATCTTCAAAAAATTCTATAAGATTCGTCAGACATGATTTTCCTTTCACAAATCCATGCTGACTTTGTCCGATGATTTCACCTCTTTCCGAATGTGCTGTTATCACATCTTTGATAACTGACTTTAGCATTTTCCCCACCACTGATGTCAGACTAACCGGTCTATAATTCCCCAGTTTCTCTCTCCCTCCTTTTTTAAAAAGTGGGGTTACATTAGCCACCCTCCAATCCTCAGGAACTAATCCAGAATCTAAGTAGTTTTGAAAAATTATCACTAATGCATCCACTATTTCTTGGGCTACTTCCTTAAGCACTCTGGAATGCAGACCATCTGGCCCTGGGGATTTATCTGCCTTTAATCCCTTCAATTTACCCAACACCACTTCCCTACTAACATGTATTTCCCTCAGTTCCTCCATCTCACTAGACCCTCGGTCCCCTACTATTTCTGGAAGATTACTTATGCCCCCTTAGTGAATATAGAACCAAAGTAGTTATTCAATTGGTCTGCCATGTCTTTGTTCCCTATGATCAATCACTTATAGATTTAATTCTTACTTTCCAAAGTTCAAAGTAAAATTTATTATCAGAGTGCATACATGTCATTACATACAACCCTGAGATTCTTTTTCTGTGCGCTTACTTAGCAATCTATAGAACAAAAACTGTGAACAGGATCTGTAAACTGTAAACTTCGGAAACTGTAAACAGTAAACAAACTATGCAAGTGCAGATAATAAATAAGTAACAATAAAGCTGTTGTGTGTATATGTATGTTATGCGTGCTACTGTACTTTACATCCTGGTCCAGAGAAACGTTGTTTCATTTGGCGGTATACACGCATATAGTTAAATGACAATAGACTTGCCTTGACCTGACTTGAATTAACTGACATTTATTGGCTATAATTGTTTTTGAGGCATATTCTGGAGTTAGGGTACATAGCAAATAGTAATTTCCAACAGCAGCCAATCTTCATATTTGAACGTAGACTGCAGATTGAATTTAAAACGCAGCTCAGAAAAAATAGAAGTCAGCTGCCTGCTTAGGCACTAATGTGGCTAAGAGTCGGTGGGATTAACATTCATTCTGGGTGTCTGGAGTGTGGGTGAAAAGAAGTAGGTGTTTGAAGACTATATGTAATTCAAAGGAAGCATTGTAGGTGCATTGTTACTATAGAATTGTCCGGCTGTTAACTTTGATCTTTTAGTATATAAAAATGTCATGTAATATTGGGTCGAGCAGGCCTCTTCGTCCAAGAGTGTCTGAAATTATGACACCCGCCGTTCGTTTTTGTTGAATAAACACTTTTATATCCATTAGCTTCAGTGTCTCTCTGGTGACTTTGATCATGTCATAACAATAGTCACAGTGAAAAGCTTGTTGTTGTTTATACAGATCAAATTATTGCATGGTGTATTGAGCTAGAATAATGTAAATTAATAATAATATATAATAAAGTGTAGAAGCTACCAAAAAATGTGCAGTCAAGGTAAGAAATAAAGGGTGAAATCATAACGAGGAAGATTGTGAGACCAAGAGTCCATCTCATCATACAAGAGGTTCTTTCAAAAATGCGATTGGATTTCCAGCACCTTCGGACTTTCTATTGTTCATGGTTTGCTGCTCAATTGCGAAGTATCCTGAAGAACTTTAGATCTTCTCTTCAACGGGAGTTCAGTGAGACCATCTCTCACTGCTTCCCCTCTGTGATTTCTGCTGCCCTCCGACTCTCCGACCATGCACTCACCCAGAGCCGCTACCACAGCCACGTATCCTTCCTGAGAGCTTGCCTTCACCGCCGTCCTGCGCCATGTGGCTTCCAAATTTGTTTCCAGGTCTCCTGATTTGGACCTACCGTGAATCCCAGGTACTCGCAATCAATCGACTGCTTCTCCTGAAATGTCGACCATCTATCCATCTCCATTGACGCTGCCTGACCTGCTGAGTTCCTCCAGCATTTTGTGTGTGTTGCCTCGGGATGGAAGTTGTACTTGAGCTAGGTGGTATGCGGTTTCAGGCTTTTGTCTTCTTCTGCCTAAAGGAGGGTGGGGGGGAGAGAGAATGACCGGGTTGGGTGGGGTCTTTAATTATGTTGGCTGTTTTACTGAGGCAATGAGAAGTGTAGACGGAGTCCCAGAGGGGAGGCTGGATCCTGTGATGTCCCTCAGCTCTCTGCAGTTTGTTGTGAACACTTGCAGAGAAGTTACTATACAAAACTTCCTCTGGTGCTCTGATAAATATTGGTAAGAGCTGAAGGGGACATGCCAAATTTCTTCAAACTCCTGAGAAAGTAGAGCTGCTGAATCAAAATAAGAATCAGGTTTAATATCACCAGTATGTGCCAATGCTGTCAAATTTGTTAACTGAGTGGCAAAAGTACATTGCAATACATAATAATAGAGAAAAAAATCTGTGAATTACAGACTATAATATAGATTATAATATATTGTATAATAATATAATATAATATAATATACCATATTACATAGTTAATGTAAATTAGAGTTGCAAAAGTAAAAAAATAAAAAAGTGAGGTAGTGTTCATGGTTTCAATGTCCATTCAGAAGTCTGATGGCAGAGGCTGTTCCTGAATCATTGAGTATATGCCTTTAGGCTTCTGTACCTCCTCCCTGAGGGTAGCAATGAGAAGAGGGCATGTCCTGGGTGATGGGCGTCGACCTTTTGAGGCATCTCTTCTTGAAGATGTCCTGGACACTGTGGAGGCTGGTGCCCATGATAGAGCTGACGAAGTTTACAACTCTCTGCAGCTTACTTCGATCCTGTGCATCAGAGATGGTGACGTAGCCAGTTAGAATACTTCCCATGGTACGCCTGTAGAAATTTGCCCTTTTTTCACCATGATATCAACATGGTGGGGCCAGGGTAGGCTGTTGGTGATGTTCACTTTAGAGAACACATGACAGTCTGATCTACAAGGAGTCATTTTTAAAAAAATTTTTGATGGGAGTGTTTTACAGGCCACTAAGTGCCTTTGGACAGTCCTGGAGCTGTAATATAAATGGATGTTCTTTCATTCCCTCGCACAGGAGAGAAGAATGAAGTCAAACACTCTGTGTCTGAGCCAATCCATAAAGAATTGCAATTGGGGTTGAGAGTTAGACATCTGTTGGAATTAGGCTCTGGCATATGGCCATTGTAAGCAAGTACTTTTTCCAGCTCCAATATTCTACCAGTTCAGTTTCAGAAAGTAATAAATATAGTCCAGTCCATTGCAGGAAATGTCAACCTTACTATTGAGCACATCTGCAAGGAGTGCAGTTGCAGGAAGGCAGCATCCATCATCCATGTTCTCAATATTATTTATTTATTTATGATTATGATATTGTTTTTCTTTTTATATTTGCACTTTTTTGTCTTCTTTTGCACAATGGCTGTTTGCTCATCTTTGTGTGTAGTTTTTCATTGACTCTAATGTGCGTCTTTGTATCTACCCTGAATGCCCGCAGAAAATAAAGCTCGGGGTTGTATGTGGTGATGTATATGTGCTTTGATAATGAATTTGCTTTGAACTTTGAACTTTCGGTGAAGGCAAAAGGAAATTACCCTGTTTTGATATCTTACTGTGTTGTATCAAATGATTCAGTGGTAATATTTGGAAAAGAGTAATGTTGTGATTGAATCCTCCACTTTAAAGCAGGTTTAGGTGTCATGTTTCTTGTTCACCAGATGTTGGTTTGAAATGATGTCAAGAAGATGTTTTGCCTTGGCAACAACAAGCTGTTCCTAAAAGACATCAACATTAATGAATCTGCTATTTCTCCTGACAGAGTATATATTCCTAGTCAATGGGTTTTGTCTTTTACACCTTGTATCAACTTAACAGCTTTTGCAACTCTCAATGAGTCCTGCTTCTCCTCCTTCCCTTTCTCCCATTGGTCCACTTTCCTCATCTCCTTTCTCCATTCTGATGCCAGCATAACATGCCCCCCAGTGCTCGGCAGAACCAAGGTCCAAAGGTTCACTTATCATCAAAGTATGCACGCAGTATACAACTCTGAGATTCTTCCTCTCCAGATAGCCAGGAAACAAAGAAAAACCATGGAGGTCAGTTCAGAGAGAATCAGCAGACCCACCCCACCACACATAAAAAAAAGAATGGCAAATGACCATCAACTCCTCAAGCCCCTGTCTCTCTGCTAAAAACGCAACAAGAACATCGCCCCCAAAATGCCCTCTCTGCACACTAAAAACTAACAAAAATGTAACAAGAGCATCGACACCCAAACCCCCTTCCCCGGCACGAAGCACAACAGCCTCCAAATCCCCCTCGCCCCACACTAAAATTTGAGAGAGAACGGGTGAAAACACAGAACATAAAAACTGTAAAAAAAAAGTCTATGGCCCAAAGTGCAAAATGCAGGAAACCTTGATAACATCCTTCAGCATCTCAGGAGAGAGGCCCAGAGGCCTACCATCCGGACAAAGTGACAGGCTAAACAGGTTCCCTTCTCCGACAGCAGAGTGATCCCACCAGCGGTCGGCGCTCACCTTCCTCAATCGCCTGGAGCAGCACAGAACACCACAAAATAGAGTGCAGCAAGTAACAAAACAACAACAGCAGGACATACCTGATAAAGTGGCCACGGGGTGTAAACTGCCGTTGTTATTGCTTGATTTAAATTCTAGACCAATATTGTAGGGAATTCTCCACCTGAAAAAAGCGCAGTGGTTTAAAAGGGTGACAATCATACCAGTGCCCAAGAAGAGCAGGGTTAGCTGCATTAATAACTATCCCTCAGTTACACAGATCCTTCTTCTACCTCAATCCTCAGTGCCCTACTGTTCACTGCGCAAGACCTACCCTGGCTGGTCCTAACAAAGTGCAAAAATCGTGTACTTGTCTGCATTAACTTCCACCTGCCATTTTTCAAGCTGGTTCAGATCTCACTGCAAGCCATGATAGTCTTTCTTGCTATTCACTACACCCCCAATCTTGGTGTCGTCTGCAGATTTGCTGATACGTTTAACCATGTTATCATCCAGATCATTGATATAGATGACAAACAGCGACGAACCCAACACTGATCCCTGCAGCACTCCACTAGTCACAGGTCTCCAGTCAGAGAGGCAACCATCTACTAGCCCTCTCTTGAACACCAAGTGACTGGACGTTCTTGACTAACCCCTCGTGTGGGATCTTGTCAAGTACCTTGCTCAAGCCCATGTAGACAACATCCACCCTCTTGCTTTCATCAATTTTCCTGGTAATTTCTCAAAAAAACTACAAGCTTTCTTAGACATGACCTACTACACTCGAAGCCATGCTGACTATCCTTAATCAGTCTATGTCTGACCAAGTACTCATATATCCAGTCCCTTAGAAACCTTCCCAATAATTTTCCCACTAACGATGTCGGTCTCATCGGCCTATAGTTTCCTAGTTTATTTTCAGAGCCTTTTTTTTTAAACAGCGTATAATGCCTGTCAGAATAAAAAGTAAGGATAGCAATAATTTCTAAAATTTAATAAATAAATAAAAATTTAAAAAAAATAATAAAGTAAAAAAAAAAGTAAAAATAGCAGGTGTAGGGAACCCTGGTTTTCAAGAGCTATCGAGGCCCTGGTTAAGGAAGGAAAGGAGATGCATGATACCACGGGAGGGGTGAAAAACACCAACCATGTCAATATTGACATGCTCAAACTGTCACATAAGAATCTCGAAAAGGTACCTATGGTGCCCGCAAGAAAATTTCTGCCCACTAGAACCATAGAACAATACAGTACAGAAACAGGCCCTTCGGCCCTTCTTGGCTGTGCCGATCCATTTTTCTGCCTAGTCCCACTGACCTGCACCTGGACCATATCCCTCCATACACCTCTCATCCATGTACCTGTCTAAGTTTTTCTTAAATGTTAAAAGTGAGCCCACATTTACCACTTCATCTGGCAGCTCATTCCACACTCCCACCACTCTCTGTGTGAAGAAGCCCCCCCCCCCAATGTTCCCTTTAAACTTTTCCCCCTTCACCCTTAACCCATGTCTTCTGGTTTTTTTCTCCCCTAGCCTCAGTGGAAAAAGCCTGCTTGCATTCACTCTATCTATACCCATCATAATTTTATACACCTCTATCAAATCTCCCCTCATTCTTCCATGCTCCAGGGAATAAAGTCCTAAACTATTCAACCTTTCTCTGTAACTCAGTTTCTTAAGTCCCAGCAACATCCTTGTAAACCTTCTCTGCACTCTTTCAACTTTATTAATATCCTTCCTGTAATTTGATGACCAAAACTGCACACAATACTCCAAATTCGGCCTCACCAATGCCTCATACAACCTCACCATTACGTTCCAACTCTTATACTCAATACTTTGATTTATAAAGGCCAATGTACCAAAAGCTCTCTTTACAACCCTATCTACCTGTGATGCCACTTTTATGGAATTTTGTATCTATATTTCCAGATCCCTCTGTTCTACTGCACTCCTCAGTGCCCTACCATTTACCTTGTATGTTCTCCCCTGGTTTGTCCTTCCAAAGTGCATTACCTCACACTTGACACACAACATATTTAGTCTTGTACATCTTTCCTTTCCTTTAGGACAAATTTTGTCCCTTGCAGTTCTTTTGCTCTTAACTTACCTCTGGGCCTACAGTTGTGGTGTCTGATGGTGGACCATACCACCAGTTGCCAGAGGTTGTCCCTTTGGGTTCAACAATGTGGCTTGGGCATTGGTTAATATTTGGGTCACTTGGGTCAGCACCCCATCTGATATTTGTTCCAACCACAGTCCCCAGTTCACATCAGACCTCTGGGCCACAATGGCAGCATATGACAGCCTGAGTGAGCAGTTTTACTGTCCCTTATGGACCTTTCTGAGAACCCTTTTGACAGACGAGTATTGGCACGATCATCTCCCTTGGGTCCTGCTGGGACTCAGAACAGCTCCAAAAGTGGACAGCTGAGTTGGAGCATGGGTAGCCTCTAAGGGTTCCAGGAGATTTTATTCCTGACACCACAACTGCCAGGTGAGCGCCTCAGCAAACTCAATTCTTTTACCTCTATTCTGACCTCCCATCATGGCGTCCAGCTGACCTTCGTTCTACCTCGTTCGTTTTTGTCCACCATGAGGCTCATCGACGCCCCCCTAAGCCCCCTTATGACGGCCTGCTCTGCATTTTGGAACGTGGCGAAAAGACTTTTATTGTAGATAGGAAGGGTAAACCTGATTCCATTTCTGTAGGTCACCGTAATCTGGCCCACCAAACCGTGACTGGTTCCACTGCCATACCCCTGCATCACGACATGACCATGTGCGAGTCAGCACACCCCTGGATGGGCCGGCGGCACCTGCCTTTACTCCATTTAAGGCACATTGGACCCGAGCCGAGCTCCAGGCAGACTCACAATGTTGGTTTTGGTGAATTCTGGGTGGGCGCCTGCATAGGGGAATATAATGGGCGACAGATGAAACATATTATTCATAACAGAAGCCCTTCTTCATAATTCACAACAGCCATCACTGAGTTGTTGGGCTCACTTTAAGAGATGGTGTCTGATGCAATGGCATCAGTGTAAGGCGATAGCTTTTTGTTTGCTCGTAATGGAAGTAAAGGGCTGCGGCTTTCGTTAAGCACATAAAACGCTTCTCGCATGTTTTATTGACAAAATCCTACAAAGCAAATGACGCATTTCACTGTATGTCTCAATGTTTATGTGACAAATAAGGTTTATCTTTAAGATCTTTATTATTTTGCCTATCCTGCTGATGAATTTGGCAGACTTTGCTCAGCCAGAGTTTGTGGTTTGCAATACGCTCTTTAGTTTCAATGAACACTTAAACAGTTCCAGGGGTCCTGTAAATCTTGGTAATGCGCTCAAACAGTCTGAAATAAATGTTAACTTCCCTACTCCCAGTAATCATCTGCTACTACATTTCAATCAGCAGGTCCTACACTTTAAAGAAAGCAGTTTGTAGCTTTGATGTTTCAATACATTGTGAGCACAAGACAAAAACAAAGAGCTGGGAAATTACCAAACGAAAAGTAGGATGCTTTGATTGACGTGTATTCAGCTAAATTGCTGCTCAGTCTCATTATAATCACAAAGCAGTATCATTTCACAAAGACTTGCAGAACAATCAGTACGGCAGAGCTCATAGCTCCCACAGCGAGCCATGTTACTCAGTATGGGGCCACAGTGTGCAGTTGCATCACCATGGCATGATGCTAACAGTTGGGTTGAATTGTTCACCAATCTTGGCAGTGCGTTTGCAAACGGATCTACTGCTTTCCCGGCATATAAGATGAATAAACTCCTCTCAGGCTTTACACCCTGAGCCAATAGGCTGGTCCTGGACTTATTTCCACTTGTCATAAATTACTTATTATTATTATTACTATTTAATTATTTATGGTTTTATATTGCTATATCACTACACTATTCTTGGTTGGTGCGACTGTAACGAAACCCAATTTCCCTCGGGATCAATAAAGTCTGTCTGTCTGTCAGCTGGGTACAGGTATTGATTATAACCGATGTGTCGATGGCAAACTCTGACATCCTCTCCAGGGACGATGCCTGGTTACGTCTAGGCCGGTGGTCCGTCCCTCCTGATTGGTTAGTCCTCATCTAATCAGGTTCCGCTCTCCCACCTTGTTTACAATTGAATTCCAGTTCTTACTTAGTGCAAGATCTTTGTCTTTGTTAAAATTCTTTCCCTCAAGTTTTATTTAAATGGCTTCCTTCACCAGGCGGTCCCAGAAGCCATTGGTGCGGCGCAGTAGTTTTGTTCCATTGAGGTCAATCCTATGGCCATTGTGCATGCAGTGTTCTGCTCTGCCAGTTTCTCTGGGTAACCTAAATGGACACACTTCCTGTGCTCCTTGATGTGGGTTTCAGGTAGTTTTGCCAATATGTGCTGCTCTACATTCACAGGGAATCCTGTAAATGCCAGCTGACCTGAGTCCCAGTTCATCTTTGACCTGCAAAACCTGTGACTTGAGCTTCCTTACGGGTTTGTGGATGGTACTGATCTAGAATTTCTTCAGGATCCTGATGATCCTTCCAGAAACTATGGAAATATAGACAAGACAGGCAGTAGTGATGGTTCCTCCTCATTGTTCAGTTTCATGGTTTTTCTGTCAGCCCTTTTAAGGGGCCAATTGATTTTCTTCACCTTGCAGCCATTCTGTAGGAACATTGTGCATAATTGTCTTATTTCCTCTTGGAGACTCTCCGTGTCCAAAATTGACTTCACACGGTTAATCAAAGTAGAAAGGACCACCTTATGTTGAGATGTGATGGTGGCTTTATTGTTGAGCTGTAAGTCCATTTGAGTAGGTTTCCGATAGACGCCAGATCCAAGGCTACTGTCTGGTTTCCATCATATTAGAATGGGAGGCAACCACTCTTCTCCATCTTTATCGCAAACTGAATAGTTGGATGTATGCTGTTCAGGTGGTCATGGAACCGTTGGAGTGCCTGGAGTCCATGAGGCCACACTTTGAAGTTGTCATCGATGTATCTGAAGAAGTGGTTGGGGGGTAAGGGGAATGAAATCCGAGCCCCCAAAGTCATCCATAGCTGGTGGCAAGGGTGATGCCTTGGGCACTCCATCTGTTTGGTTTATAGTAGTTCCCCTTATAAAGGAAGTACATCAGTGTAAGGCTGTGTGCAAAAAGATCGGTGGTACCCTTATCAACCTTTAACTGCAGGAGGACCTAGGTGGACGCTGCGTCAAAACTGACCATTATGTCCTCTGGTTTCAGCCGGATGTTGGTTATCGTTTAAAGGAAGCCGGTTGAATTCGTGATGTAATGTTCACAGCAAAGCATCGACAAGGCAACTAGATCGGTCCTCGAAAAGGGTCTAAGTTTTGCTCCAGTCTCCAGAGCTATACCCTATCGGGACTACGTTGACGGAGCGGAGCAAGCAATCCGAAAGCTACCACCGGATACCGCGCGGGAGGCGAGGGCAGAGGTCTGCACGGCCTGATAAAGAGCCGTTTGGCTCAAACCAAACATTACAAAAGGAGAGTGACTGGCCCTCCAAGAGTCTACGGCAAAACCCAGTCATCATGACTTTACCAGTGAGCAAAGGAAATGCTCCAGTCCTGATGTCCTCCTAGTAATACCACAGGAAAGTTCAACAGATTCTGGACGATCCCACCTACAGACTTCTACAGCAGCAACCCATGGATTCAACTGTCAGGATGACCCCCACTTTAGTGAAGAAATCCGGACTGCTAGTAGACATTAGCAAGAGATTTCGGTGTCAGGCACTGGTACCACCAACACCTTATGGGTTCCCTAAGATACATAAAGAGGGTTCCCCTGAGGCCTACTGTCAGTGGGATAGATCCTCTAACATTATCTCGCTAAGCATTTAACAACCGTGCTGTCTCCCTCTGTTGGGGGCTGAGAATCACATCATGAATTTGCCCGATTTCATTTAAAATAACCAACGTCCAGCTGAAACCAGGGACATAAAGGTCAGTTTCAACACGGTGCCCCTGTTCACAAGAGTTCCCATTAATGACAGCTTGGTCCGCCTGCGGTCAAGTTTTGATAAGGGTACCATTGATCTTTTTGAACACATCCTTACATCACTGCATTTCCTCTATAGGGGGAACTAATATAAACCAA